>NW_010203709.1:1777-27528 GCF_000695765.1 Mesitornis unicolor | reverse complement strand
TTTCCCTAGGCACTTTTTCTAATGCTGCTTTTGTTGTTCAGCTCTTAAATCTTGTTCTTACTTTTAACGGTTTGTGAAGTTTCGACTAGCACAGAAATTATGCTAAGTATACCATAAAGTGGTGCTACTCCTAAAGTATTACATTCACAGTTTTGGAACACTGGAAATAAATATTGCTTTTATAATTTCAGGACAACAAAACAATTACCACTTTATTTTGTTAACACCACAACAGCGTGTGGTGATTGCCCTGTTGCTCACGCAGATCAAAAACCGCTACCCAAAAGCCATCGCTTCCCATTAGCACAGCTGAGTTTGCCCTTTGCTCATCACGTACCCTGACCAGGCTGGAAGTCATGGCTTAAGATTTGCTTTGAGGTTTTGTTCAGCTAGGAGAAGATTTCAGGAGGCAGCCAGCATCTGGTAAAACATGCTACAGATTCGAGAGAGACCGTTAATGCCTAGAAGACCTCCCTTGATTTCGCAGCGCTTGGTAAGACTTTTTCAGTCCCTGGGAGATGCTGATTTTGCTTTTCTGTGCAGCCAACTTCAAGAATTCTGCCTGTTGCTTTTTTCCATGCAGGTGCCATGGTCATTTGGACCTAACAATAAACAGCACCTTGCACAAATAAACGAGTTTCCAGTCAGCACCAGAGTTTCACAGCTCCCCATAGCTCTGTGTGTCTACGTATGAAGCAGAACCACTTGCCCTCTGTCTTGCCTGGAGGTCACTTGCCCTGACCCTAAATTACTGTAATCACTTCCCTTGGCTAAACCCATCACTTACTCTCCGGCGCTGTGCCGAGCACGCTTGCTGGACTCTACCTCTGCCGCTGAAACCCCTTGGGCAAACACAGTTGCTGTCTCCTGCAGGAACCTTATTTGTAGGAGTGAAAGGCTCCAGCACGTTGCCCACGCTCCTTGCCACAAAGGGAGAACAGACATGAGTGACTCTCATGATCAAGCGTATGCAAGTTACTGCTCACTCTTTGAACCTCATCAGAAAATTAAGAGGGAGCAAATAAGAAAAACCTCTGAACTCTTTTTTCAATTACAGCACTGCTGCATTCCAGCTCCTGCTAATACCCTGCAGTTTGTTCACCTGCAGAAGCGAGTGTCCCTGACATCTCTTCTCTCTTGTCCCCCTTCCCCTGGGCTATTTTGGCTTAAGACATATCGCTTGCTAGAACAGACAAGATTAATATAGCTTTCTCACCAAATCTAGGCAAGAATATTCAGATGCTTTAGCAGCTGCCTGGGCTTCTTAAGAACTCGGTAATCCTTTAATCTCCAGGCACTTTTTTTTTTCATAAAAGATTCACAAGCAAAACAAATGCAATATGGATCAAAAATTCAATCTGAATGCTTAAAATGCAATTACATTCATCAGAGTGTTCTGTTAGGTTGGGTATTAAATCTGGGTTTTATTCAATAACCACCTTTTATTATAAAGCAATATTCTTCCACTCTGTAAATCATCTGATCCCTGGGCTAAAGTCCTCTTTGCCCAAAACATACACAAAAAACAGGGTGGGGGAAGAGCTGGTTAGAAATTCCTGCATAATACCACTCCAGTGAAGACGTAAGAAAGACACAAATAAGACGATGAGCAAAGACATTTTTACTGGAGCAGAGAGGCTAATTTCACAATTTGAGATTCTGCAGTTATGTCTTTAATAAGTAGTTGTCAAATGAGTTCCTTCTCTAACTCCATTTCCAAAGCAAATCCATGTGCCTGCTTGCACCCCTCTGTGAGCATTTCCCCCCCATGTTACAGTTTTAAAGGAGTTCTGAAATTTAATCACACTGTTTTGCACCAGAGCTATTTGGAAATTTTCCAACCCAGTGGATTTTTCTTGGGGAAACGTCAGCCTGTTTAAACCAAAACTTTTTGTGAAAATGCCACTTAAACCAAGTCCTTCAGCACAGACACGTTTCAGGCTTGGGAGGGAGCTCCTGGGGAGAGATCCCCCTACTCAGCCAACTTCTTCCCAAGGAGTTTAAGCTCAGGCTTGAGTGTGGGGGAAATCTTTTTGTTCTGGGACAAAGCAAGGCATGTGGTGCTCCTCCGTTCAGACCACATCCTGGGCCACAGGCTATCGGCTGTTTCGGGGAAGCGGCAGTAGCATGTCCACCTTTGCTGCCCCTCCTGCCTGTCCTCTTCCCTCCATTCCCTCTACCAGAAAGACTTTGCTTTTATTGGAGTCTACATCCCTACAAAAGCCCAAAACCTCTTTTCTCCTCCCAGCGAGAGGAGAAGCAGGTACAGTTCCTCAGCGGGCTGTCACCACCAGCTTCCTGCAGAGCCTCCAGCACAGCCAGCCCCAACCTGCTGCGCGCAGTTGCTTTCCTGTCCTGCACTCGAGTTCCTCAGCATTCAAGCACAAGCAAAAGCTTGCAAGTAAAAGGTGGGTTTTCCATCATATCAGAGCACACAAGTCACCTTGCATTACCTTTCTGCTCCAAGGAAGGAGTGGGTCTCAGATGCTGGGTGGTGGTTTAAGAGGACTGCCTCTGCTTTTCAGATGTTAGCTGACTGACCTTCAGCAGCTCGTAGGATGCTCAGTACATCTACAAAGAGGCTCAAGCATTCAACAGCTGGCTGTGCACAATCAGAGAAGGCCAGGGATGGCACTGACTTAATGACTTGGATAATCTGCACATTAGGGCTCAGAAATTAATTAACATTCTATCAGTCTCTTTAGTGCTTTGAGACAGACGGGGTTAGTGTCTTTATGACTCGTTTGGACAACATCAAGCAGAGTAGGAGTGGGGTCCCCCCTGCACATGCATTAAGAAGTCCATTATGATTTGAGCTGTGTGGCAGTCCAGAAGCTACAGGCAATAACTTGCAAAGCCTTGGTAACTCTGTACACTGCCCTCTGACTGTTTCTTTACAAAACTAAGCTGTGATGCTCTTAGATGCTTGAAATTTGCTGTCATTTATGACATCCGGGCAAAATTCAGTGCTGCTACACATAGCAAAGTACAATGGTATCTTACCAGCCAACATTCATCTGAATTTGACAGACAGCTGATGTGATGTAGTGTCTGTCGTATCTCAGCTTGGCACCATGGAAGAGAGCAGGAGCTCTGAGCCAGTTGTGCCTGAGGACCCTTCACCCAACTGCTTCCATGCCTTGTACAAGCCATTGACCAGCAGTGCTCCTGCCACCAGTCTCAAGGCACCAGCATCAATTAGAGTACCAGCATCCTTCAAAAAGCTGCAGAGCCATATTTTAAGCTCCACAGATGCACACTGAAGTGTCCTCTTCCAGCTGAGACAACCTGCACTTCTCTTCCTGGGCTGTCTACTAGAAGTCATTACTGCCTGGGGATACTGGGATGAAGATTTCTGAAGATTATTTCAGAGGTTTCCCAAATGCACATCATTAATGCTACTAAAACATTTAGTTTTGTGCCAATTTGAAGACCAATTTTAAAATAAATCCTTTGAAATAATGATACTGAGTGTTTAGTTAATCAGAATTAAAATTATTGGCACTTCCATTTCATACACTATAAAAATCATCATTCAAAACAAAAGGTCATTTCAGGTGACAGTTCATTTTCTTCATTTAAAATACTTTCTGAAAACAATTAAATGAGGGAAATCCACCAAAATCAACCACAATGTACATAATTTTGTATAGGATCCTGCTGACAGTGTGGGGATGACGACACCGTGTCACCCTGTTCTGCTGCACGTTTCTCCTGTGGCTGCAGGGAAGGGACACACGGGAACCAGCCCAGCTGAGCTGCCCTGAAGCCCCAGGAGATCTGGGCTCTCCTCAGCTCTTCTGCTGAGAAGGATGAGGGCCTTCTGCACAAGGGAATCGTGGCTCTGATGTCCAAATGAGCCATAAACTACAAAAAGGTGTCGATGTAGCCAGATGGAACAATTCCTACATGGCTTCCAGTTACAGAAACTACTGCTGTTCTGCAATTCTCTTCTGTTTTACTCCTTTTCCTTTTGTTTGTTCCAGAAAATGCAAAGAGACTGAATTAGAAAAAGAACTTAGGTCTCCAAGTAAAAAGCTCTGCCAGGAGCACCATAAAGATGCTTTCCTCTTTTCATAGCTGAAATCGTATGTAGAGAAGATGGAAAATGCTTGCTTTCAAACCCAGATGTATTAATGATCATTTACAATGAAAGCGAAATGCAGCAAAACAGTACTAAATATTTAGATAGATATATTCCTGCATGTTTATAAATGTAAAATATAACACATATAAAATCTGTTAAATACGGAAAGAGCATATAGAAGGCATAAAACAATCTTAGCTAAAACCAACAGCTCAGAAAGTCTGACAGCTTTCCCCTGTGATAAAATTTTTAACCTTTTTTTCCAGCTGCTAGGTTGCTACTGTCACAGATGAACAGGGATATTCCCGATTTACAGACACAGTAAAGTACTTATTACTTCTAAAAACTGTCTTGCAAAATTAGTCATTTTTATAAATCAACAAATTAAACTATTCCATGAATTTAACTGAAGAAGTTTATAAACTTTTGAAAACCATAGGTAAAACAGGCTGTCAGAAATATGAGTATCGCATTAGGGCTCTTCGATTAGGGTGGTGGATCGCTCATGTGGCACAACCAAGTGCAAATCTTCATGGAATTGTTAGGAGAAAGATGCCCTGGAACAGCTCACGCTTCAAGCACAAGGACTCACATCACAGAAACCTCTGCAGCGGGCTCCAGGCCAGTCCCATACAGCAGAACGAAAGGCCAAAAGAACACATCTGATGTCAGAGCCAAGTCAAGGGGAAATGTTTGTCTGAGTTCAATGAGAGGTGATGTACCAGTACCTCATTTGCTACGCTGCCTGTCTCATGGAGACAGATAATACTAATGCTTTTAATATGCACGTTCCCTACACTGCAGCTTTAGCTGCTCACCTGCATAACCCCACAAGATGCAGCAACTTCCCCGTGCTTCATTTTACCTTTGCCCTGCGCCATTTCCTTCTCTGCTGATTTACAGTAACATCAATAAGGAGGCAATCAAGGTCCATCAAGAGGTCAGCCGCTCCACTTTCCTGACCCCTTAAGTAGGTGTTTCCACAGGGCAGGCAATTGGGCAGCACTTCAGGCCCACTTCACACTTATCTCAGTGCAATCTAAATGCGCACAAGGTCAGCTCTCACATACACCACAGCTCTGCTGCTCACTGCCCTCTCCTCCTGTATTCATCCTCAGCCCCTGCAAGCCGGAAAATGTTCTTAAAGCCAGAAAGCAGCAGCCGCGTTAGCTTAATTCACTGCCAGCAAAACTCTCTGCCCGAGATGCAGGATAGTGGCAGTCCTGACCCGGCAAGCTGTTCTTGCCACAAAGTCTAAGCAGGGAGAGTGGTTCTGCCATGCTCTTGAAAGCTGGTCTCCAACAGCCTCATGTCCCAGGCAGACAAATTTACACCGCTCAGAGGTATTACGATGGACAAAATGGGCCATGCAAAAATGCTTCAGCATTAATGGCAATCATACTTGTTAAGTATAGTAAACAGATGAAGAATGAAATCAGATGGTCCCCAGAAAGCTAACTTGCTTAGATTTCACCTTCTGTGGCATCCAATTTACAAAAAACTTCCTCTACACTGTGCTTCATTTTCACATACCTCGCTTCCTCCTGCCTGAATTTTTCTCTTCATTTCCGTCAGGGTCCTTTCTGAATTCCAATTAAATCATAACAACGAGTGAGAACAAAAGGAAGAGCAACAGAACCACTGCAGACCTGAGCAGGTGAGAATTGCAGGCTGGAGCTATCACAGAAGGTAGTTTAAAAGTATCGTGTCAAACAAACGAACTAATTACAGTGTGCCTTCAGTGAACCCAGGATGGTATTTCATGGCAGAAAAACTCTACATCTAACATAAATCTAAAGGCAGGAAGAATAGCTTGTACCCAAAACACTGCTCCTGCAGTTATCCTCTGGATATCAACCTAGCTTCAGAGTCAAAGGTGCACTCTTAGAAGGCCAAATGCAAGTAAATGCAAAAACTTAGTGACAAAGCATGGGAAGTACACAAACACCAAAGTAGTCCAACCAACTCAGACTAAGATTTCTTCCATGTCCTTCCTTCTTCTGTTGTCACACACTGTCTGAAAGAAGGGTCTATTTTTAAGGAAAACTGATTCCGACCAGTGGGAATCTGTGCCATTTTCACGCTCTGAAGAGCACTGTGATGGTGCAAGCTGGTATTCCCTGCACCAACAGCTGCCCCTTCGCTCAAGCCTGCTACGCTCCTGACTGCAGCAGGGATGACAACAGGGAGTTCCACAGCTCAGCCAGCTGCATGCAAAAGTATTTATTATTCCTTGTTTCATGCTTGTAGTGCTAAGTCCTTCTCATCTGTGTTGTGAAAACCTATGAAGAGGAGAGCTATAGAGAGCATCAGCCTGTCTGCTTGCATGTGCCATCACTAAACTGAACAACGGCTCCACCAGAAACCTCCCTCTGACAGTTTACGACATCTGCTCGATTTATAGAACAAAACAGAATGAAGTACAAATCTTCAGCCTTTGTACAAAGATTTGTATGAGGTTCCTGGCACAACGCACACCATTCTAGGGATGTGAGCATCTCAAGATGGTACAACTGTTGCTCAGCATCATGAACCGCTTGTTACAAGAGCAGCAGCACTTTTTGAACTACTTCAATAGTTGTTCTTTATACATATATCAATATTCTTTTCTTAGAATAGCTTTGGGGAAAAAAAACCAAAACAGATGTCTTCATTGAATTGTTGATCCTTTGATAACAAAGCAAACGATTTCTGGAACAGCCTCAGGGAAATCCACGTTGGTGTTTAAGCAATAAAGAAAATTAGTAACATAGCTTTAAAGGTTAATAGACAGAATAATCCCATCCAATAGTAGCTGAAGCAGATGAAATTATTAAAAAAAATCAATTTGTGGCTGTGTTATGATGTTGTTTGTTATCAATAATATTATAAAATCAGCTCCTCTGTGCTGCATAAAGACCAGATTCCTGCACATGCAGTTACACAGCACAGTCTCTGCCCTGAGCAGCTTGCACAGAGGATGGGCAATGCAGGTAAAACAAAGGCATGGAGGCACAAAAGGATGCCATGTGGTGAGTGAGAGCACCAGTGACAACACTGCAGCCAGAGCCACGGTCTTCGGATGCAGAGAGCCTTACCCTGCAGCCCACCAAGCCTCTCAAAGGCACCCAACAAAACATAACTGAAATCCCCTCCAAATGCCCGTCTCTTACATTTGCAGAGAGCAGTGTAGCATAGACCAGATGGTTTGTCTCTGCTGAATAGCATCAGAAAAGGTTACACGGTCCTTGGACGTAACACTGAGCAACATCCGCGTCTTCCTGGGGCTGGTGGCACAGGAACTGGCTCATGGACACGGTGAGCTGGCAAGCTGTCACACAGGCAGGCATTTCAAATGGGGTAATGTACCCTGCTGCAACAGCTAGGCTGTGCTTGGTAGCTAAGGTGGTTCATTTTGAGCTAGTTTAGGCATCTTTCTGAGTAGGTACTCCTCTGATACAGATGAGCAAGCTTTATCCATGCCCTGAGTCCCCTAAAAGCTATAGAGCTGCTTTGTCACAGTGCTAAACCTGGGCTAGTATATGCTGACGCACAACTCAGCACGGCGTTACTGAAAAGAGACAGCTCAGACTCAGCTGTTAGGCATGAGCAAAGCAAACTCACACCGACTTGTAAAAGACTGCAGACGTAACTTCACCCAGCCTGCAGTTAGCAGTGCAAGCAGATCCCCTCCTAAGGAGTCAAGGCTGATTAATTCTCTAGCACTCCTTCACTGGAACACCAGGCAGACAATGAGATGGGGCCATTCTCCTCCAAAAAGCATGTAACACCCGCCACCGTTACCCAAAACACCTTCAGAGTATCACCTCGAATCGCACACAGACTTACCTGTCACTGCAGCCTCTCAGAAGATAAAGCCATACGCACAACAACAAAAAAGATGTAAGAAACACGAGTGCTAAGAAATCTGCTTTTTCCCCCAAAGCCCATAAGACACACTCTAGAGCAGACCCCTTCCTTTTTCCCACCACAGCTCACAGGGACTTTCTGGCTGTCATGGCAACACCAAGTTCACATCTCCTTTCTCTCCAGGCCCCTAATTCTTCCTCCCCTTCTACCAACAAGCACTTGAAAAGGACAATGGGGCACAAAACCCTCAACGCTGCCTCTCCACCACTTGCTGCAAGGCTCAGCTAAGCCACCATTCCTGATTGCTTCAGGCAACCAGGACAGAGAGAGGAGAGGGGCTGTCCTGGCCTATTGCTGCAATTGCGATGCTCACCCAGCGCCCTGCAGCACCGGGCATTTCCCAGCAGCTCCCTGCACGCTGACCACACTTCAACCCACTGCATTAGGGCACTGATGAGGTCCAAGCCTGAGGGGCCACAGCTTCAGGCAGTGCAGCACCTCCTATGTGCAGCGATGCTTCTTAAATACCAGCTCAGCAGCTTAAGAAATTCCCACCGATGCTGGGGTTTTTATTTATTCCAGTCTCTCGGTAAGCA
Source organism: Mesitornis unicolor (assembly GCF_000695765.1). Taxonomy (NCBI): domain Eukaryota; kingdom Metazoa; phylum Chordata; class Aves; order Mesitornithiformes; family Mesitornithidae; genus Mesitornis; species Mesitornis unicolor. The sequence continues at coordinate 18,996 of NW_010203709.1, read as the reverse complement.
GCTGCAATTTAAATTGTGTGGAATATTTTAATCTTAATTGGACTTCGGACACTGACAGGCCTTGGCAGGAGAACTGCACCGCCTCCCCGACACAGAGCCCCTTTAAGGAAACAGGTTGATAATTGGTTTTCTCCTTCAGCCAAACAACCGGTGGTCACAGAATTACTGGTTATTTACTGGTCTGCAGGTCAGGGGTTTGAAAAGCTATCTTGTCTGGAACATTTAACAGTCTGGTTTTCCACACAGATGATTTTACCGTATCTGAAAACTGCCTGTTCCATCATCCCACAGCAGCTTGCAAGTGACAGTGTAACAGAAAGATATTCTTTTCCTTAATGGATAAAATATGCTTGTCCTGAATAATATGTTTGCATAACACGAAGTACCAAAACATATTTTCTTTCCCTTTGTTTGATTTATTTTTCACATGGAAAGGACTACTAGCATTGCCTCATATGATAGAAAGAGGAAGGAAATTTAAAAAAGGAGGCAAAGGGAGCAAAAACTGCCACGGAGAGAAGAAAATAAAATGTTTCCTTTGGCAAAACCAAGACTAAGTGCAGAGAATGAGGAAAAGATGAATGACGGATCTCAAAATGTAACATGATGGGCACAGTGACACAGCTTATAGAAACTGCTAGCTTCAGGAATGGGAATCTGCCAGGAGCCCCATCTGGCTCCCCACCCATAACTGAAGAGTTCAGTGGTGGCTGTGGGGCTGGACCATCCTCTCTCAGGTCCCTTTCCTAAAGCCTGTGATAATGTTAACAGCTGCACGGGAGAGGTAGGTGAGGAGTCCCAGAGAGGGAAGAAGCCTGGAACAAAACAGCACTGGGATATATAAACACCGTTTGACCCTCATTCCCTTCCTTGGTTTGGGCACTAAGCTGTCTGAAGTGGGCAGAAGGGACGAAGAGTGAGTCAGTGGCAGCTGACTCCCATCGAAGGAACTACATTTCCCTCAAATGGCTCTTCCTTGCGCCAGGACTCTTGGCCAGCCTGTGGGCTGCTGAGAGCAGTGCCCCAGCCCCACTTCTGTCCCCAGCTGTACTGGGGCACTTTGATGTCTCGCTATTCCTTCTTTCTTTACCCCAAGGCTGCTTGAAATGAGACTTGCATGCTTGGTACTCTGAGGTGGGATCCTGCATGAAAACACACGGTTATGTGACTTCCCCTTCCACCTGCACACCTCCAGAGCCTTCCACACCAAAGACATAGGGAAAGCCTTTTCTGAACATGGGCTACGAGACAAACTGGCTTCACGCTCCACCTTCTAAGTTTTCATTTCAGCTGCTAAGTAGAGTATGAAGAAACCAAGCAGCAATCGGGTGGTCCTGGCACTTGGAAATCAGCGATGTTGAGATGCCCTACTTGGGTTCATTGTTTGTTCTGCAAAGACAATATTGTGATTTCTAGTATGGAAATGAAGGTAAGGATCCCCCACGTGAGACACTACTTGGCAAATCTGCTACAAAAAGCCATGCCAAGTATTGGTCTACTGCTTTTGTTTTTAATATGTAATGAGAAAAAGTGTTAAAAATTAAAACACAGTAGGAATAATGCAACATTGCTAAGCTATCTTTTTGCCATCTGTCAAGTTTGTAATATTTTCAAACTACTCTCGAGCGAATTACTAATTCATCACAACATCTCTCTTCCTGTCATACGATGAAATAGGATACAATTGCTAATGCAGTACATTTAACCTCTGTCAGGAGTTTGCATATTTGTGCGGAACCATAAACTGGCTGTTAGTGTGTGCCAGAAGGCTTCTGGCAGCCTTTCGAAGGATTTGTCAGAACACAACTGGGATCCCCATTGCAGCGAACGTGGGGCCACAGACTGATTGTTGCTGTACGTCACCACCTCAGCTCAAAAGCAGCCATTGCAGATAACGAGAGCCTGGGCTGGTGGGTTGCTAGCGGTGGACAAAAGCATCGTGTCTCTTCCCAGTGTCTCTGCGGCGTGACGAACATCACGCTTTTTTCCTCAATTATCCAAATTACCTCCTGCTCATTTGGCAGGTTGCTGATTGCTTTACAGCGACCAGGCGAGGTCTCACCTCCTGTTTTACGTCTGCTGCGACGGCCGGGGAATGTTCTGATTTACAGGCGGTCCGAGCAAGACCAGAATCACACCCATTAAATCTCAAGCACAGGAATTAACAGGCATCCTCCTTGGAAGAAACAGCCGAGCTCATCACCTTTTGATTTCTATCTTTTACATGAAACTAATGGAACCAGTTTATTGGTGTCCAATTTTCAATTAAAGCCAGATTGTTCTTTTCTAAGTGTTAACAAATTGAAAGCAGAGTAAGTCACCCCAATTACTGTTATCTGTGGGATTTTACACCGTCCTACCCATCTAAGATAAATAATTAACAAACCCTTCTATTCTGTAAGCTCTTCACACATCTTAGTCTCTGCAATTTTCTGCTTTCCTGCCCCCTTGCTGATACAATTTTATTTTACAAGCTTATTGACAGTAAATATCATAAATTTTTATTTTCTCAGAAGAAACCTCTGGTGCTTTGGACCCTGCGGAAGCCGTGGCTCTTAGTGGCAATATAAACTTTGCATAATGAGTGACTATTGAGTATTAACAACTGACATATTAATAATTAAAATAATGCCAAGCAATAGCGGCATTTTCCATATTATGACCACCTAAGGATCACCATTGAACAGAAGGGAAGTGTAGAGCTTGGATAGGAGTATGAGAAGGGAGGGAAAATAGATTCAGGGTAACAGAAGAAAAATCTTGGCTGTGATTGAAGGAGAAACGCAAAAGCTAAGTTGATAAAAAAGAAAGCTTCAGTTTTGCTTTAAACTCTCTAAAGTATAGGGGCATGCTTTCTTTTGGGACGGCCCCAAATGCTTTGTTTCTCATAGTAGGAGAAACTGCAGTATATTGCAGTTTTAACTAAGCAAGGTGTTGGACGGACAGATACCAGACCTACATCGGACCACTGGACTGTTACACCAACCAAGACTGTCCCATTAGTTGAGACTAAGGAAAGGGATGTAAATGAAAGTCCGTGTGCCTAACTGACAGGGCAGGAGATGCCCTGTACAGAGCTGAGCTGGAAGCTGAAGAAGTACTGTCTTTACAAAGGAACTGGCAGAGAGCTAAGATTAGCTGCCTTAAGGAGTAGGAGATGGGCAGGAGGTTGCCGAAGACTGAAGCCAGGCCTGATAATTGAATGATGAGAACAGAAATGATCAAGCTAGGAACAGAAAAACAATGGTTAACATGATGGCAAACATTAATCCACTGCTTTTAGTAAAGTGCTGTTTTCAACAGTTAAGAGTCTGCTCCTGAATTTCAGTGCCCTGAATCAAAACAGCCAAATTTATTCCCACCCTCACTGCTAAAGGGCATCTTCCACAGTAATGTCATCTTAGTGTTTTAAAACATGTGTGTACCATCACCACCCATGCTCTAGGACAGCTTTTTGGTCCCTGGTGAGCTCAGTTCTCTGCAGCCTCCTCAGCTTGCAAAAGAAGAGAGTTCTCCTTGTCCCTGCGTTATCAGGCTGAGGAGGCATTATCTACCACTGTGTGGTAGAACCGCAAGGAAAAGACCACTTGTTCAAAGAAAACTACTTTATATTGACTACCAAAACCCCAAGGCTCAGTGTACAAATGTCTATTGTTCCTGAGATCTTCGAAAAGCTTTTTTAATACACTTCAGGGCCTCAATATATTAAAACCACAATATACTGTCAAATACCATCCAGGCTGTCACATCACACACAGAGTGCAGTGCTGAGGAAAGATGTCCTTGCACCAGAGGGTCTAAGTACAGAAATGCAGAAGTAACATTTGATCCTCCAGCAGCACAGGGGTGTTTTGCAATTGAATTTCAAGGGATGAGGGACTGACACTTGGAAGAGTACGTGCTGGAGCTACACCCCTGGGGCATAAATTAACAGAAGAACATAAAAACACACTTGTTTTTAAAGAGGGATGATAGATTTTGTATGTGTAAATGTCCATAAGCTCCTGAGTTTGTTACCAACTCTGCCATTACATTGCACTACCTGCTTGCTGCTTTCTCACCGACATAAAATTTTCTATTTGGGGGAAAAAAAGTCAATCAATAAACAAGAGCAACTCTAAGTTGTAATGGTGCTAGCTAGGGTAGTGCTACTCCAGCTAAATGCCTGCAGTACTATTCAATGCCACTTTTTCCACGTTTTTTTAATGAGCTGCAGAAAGAAACAAGTCTCACCCAGGACAGAGCACAGAACCACAGAAGCATAGAATGTGTTGGGTTGGAAGGGACCTTTGAAGATCACCCAGTCCAACCCCTGCAGTGAGCAGGGGCACTGTTACCAGATCAGTTGCTCACAGCCCCATCAAGCCTGACCTTGAATATCTCCAGGGATGGGGCCTGCACCACCTCACTGGGCAACCTGTGCCAGTGATCTCCCACCTCATATGGAAGAACTTTTTCCTAACATCCAACCTAAATCTACCCTTTCCTAGTTTAAAACCATTACCCTTCATCCTATCGCTACATGCCCTGGTGAACAGCTCTTCCTCAGATTTCTTATAGGCACCTTTCAGGTATTGGAAGGTTGCTATAAGGCCCCTGCTGGAGCCTTCTCCAGGCTGAACAACCCCAACTCTCTCATCTGGTCCTCATAGGAGAGCTGCTCCAGCCCTTTGATCATCTTTGTGGCCTCCTCTGGACACGCTCCAGCACTTCAGTGTCCTTTATGTGCCGGGGACTCCAAAGCTGGATGCAGTATCCAGGTGAGGTCTCACCAGAGCAGAGCAGAGGGGCAGAATCACCTCCCTTGACCTGCTGGCCACACTTTTGATGCAGCCCAGGACGAGATTGGCCTTCTGGGCTGCAGATGCGCATTGGTGGCTCATGTTCAGCTTCTCATCCACCAGTACCCCCAAGTCTTTTTCCTCAAGGCTGCTTTCCACAAGCTCCTAGCTTGTACTGGTAATGAGGATTGTTCCAACCCAGGTGCAGGATCCTGCACTTGGCATGTGAGACATCAGTAAAGAAGTGGGAAAAAGCATAGAGCAGGTGGCACCAATGCCACCTCCACCTCTGTCCTACGGGCAACTCCCTGAAGGGTAACTTGTCTAGTTCTTCTAACTGAGATTACCCAAAACGGCAGCAGTTGGCTACCTGTCAGTCTGGAAATGGACTAACATTGGCAGCCGGCTTCCTGCAGGAGCGAATGCTAATGGGGATGTTCGGCTGATTGGGGCTGTGAAGATGCAGGCGCCAGCAGAGAGCACTGACCTTCTGCTCATTGCTGACCTGGGGTGAACCTGGCACAGCTACTGAGGAATACACAGCTCTCTTACTCCTCCTTTGGTCTCTAAATGGCTTTTTTTAAACTGTGGGCTGCATCCTCAGCAGAGAGAAATTTGCATGGCTCCCTTATAGTCAGTGAACCATGTCTATTTACACCAGATGAACATCCAGCCCTACACTTTCAATAGTTTTCCAGTTTCAGATGGCCTGGAAAATCAAGATTTCTCAGTTCTAAATGCATTCCTGAACCTCTCTTCTTTCTGACGTGCCTACCCCCACTCCTTCTCCCTTCCATTTTAACCTACGATTTTTCAGGTCATTTAGTTCAGAATGCAAACACAGATGAGTTATTAGGAGTTGAACATTGCCAACTGTGCGTGTAATGTGACTTGGTTTCATGAGGAGCAATAAGCATAACTGCACTAACAAGAAATAAGGACTCCCAGTTCAGGAAGAGATGATACGACAGGAGAGGCCTCAGCAATCTAACAGGCAAAGGCTCCTTTGCCTAAAAACTTGTCAGAACTTTTCAAGTACTTTAGGAGGAGGATATAAGCTGAGAGTAGGAGAAAGGACCAGGCCAGTGGAATTAGCTATAATTTCATGTACTGTCACCACTACATCACCAGGATGAAAAAAAAGATCATCCAGAGGGGAAAGGGTAATAATGAGTGTTCTTCAACATGTCAAACACAAAATACTGTAGAAATGTTGAGGCCTGGAAAAGGGCTAAGCTAAAAGGAAAAGGGCAATAGTTGCACAGGATTGGAGAAAGTAAGAGCTGACCCCTAAAAAAGTGTCATTTATTTTAGACGAGCTGATCCTCCAGGCTCAGAATTTAACTTGTTTTTACTGCTGTTTTATTACTTTTTCCATTTTGCAATGACAAGCTAATGATTTTTGCAAAAATGTACCATGACAAATCTGCCCCCGCAGGTGGTTTTACACACAGTACGTTTATGAAAGACTTTGATCCCTCTTTCCTTTTTAGTTTTTCTACTCGTGTTGTGTTTTCATTTTTTTTTTCTCTTCCAATGAAAGATTAAAGGAGAGAAAAACAGACACCGAGGAACCTGTAGGTAGGACACGGTCCAACACAGTCCCCCTAAATCAAAGACACAGGCCTAAAGGAGGGTTTGCAGCTGCCTTCCCTCACAGTTCCACCCCCTATAACTGCAGCGGGCCATTCGCAGGCCTGTTTGCTGGTCAAGGACATTCAAAATGATCCTCAGGTGGCCACAAGGCACTAAAGAGAGGAGCTGCTCCTCCTGAGCATGATTCATGATGCTGACAAGTCCCTATTTTTGCACTGTAACACTCCCTGCCCTAGGCCATCCCACGTGCTGTCAGGATAGCTGAAAACACTGGCAGGACAGCTCTCCTGAATGAAGGTCATCTTTGGGAAGTCTCCAGGTAAGGCCTTTTGCTGTGGGAGCTCTGGCTGCACACCCATGTAACACCATGGGCACTTCTGATTTCTGTGCAATACATCCCCCCCAAACCTTCACTTGAGCTATGGCACCCCGTCTTTGAAGCCCCACATTATATTGCCATCAGGAGATGCAGTCCAGCTTCCTGCCATACCTGGGGTAGCTGAGCACCAACCATGCTGAGCCAATGAGAGCTGCCCACCTCCTCAGAAAATGAGGAGTTGCTGCTCTGGATCATATTCTTTAATATAATTATTACCTGATACCTGCGAATGGGAGTAACAACAGCTGTTGCACAGAGGCTGGGAAGAGAAGAGAGGGGGTGAGATGGACTTTATAAACACTTAAAACTTCTGAAGATTATTCCTTTTGAAGCTAGACATACATTTTAATCAGCTACTTTCATCATTATTCATGAATGAATTATTAATTAGTCCTCTTGACTAAAAATATCATTTCCAGCTTGCTGCAAAAATACACACACACGCACACACAAACATGAAAAAATAATACAAGAAAAGGAAGATATTCCACATCATTAGCGCCAGAGTAAAGGCTGGGTATTTGATCTTGGTTTAATTATGAATGCCTAGTTTGAAAAACATTTCCACATCGCCAGTCAATAACGCTGCCGTGCACGCTTGAGTGTAAGACACATTAAGAGGCAGTACTGGCAATGGCTTCACTCGCTGTATCCATGGGTGTGTGTGCAGAAGCACCTGCACAAATCGTCCCTTGCTAAAACGCCTTTCATCTTGTGACTTCATAATCAAAACTGGGAAAAGCCCAACACCACCCCTGTGGCTATTTCTGATTACATGGCAACCCAAGGCTTCAGACACTGTAAGAACTCTGAGGAAGAGACAGTCCCCAAATTTCTGTGAGCACAAGAAAAAGAAAAGGAAAATCCAAAGAGGACTATGACCATTTTACTTTACTGATGGGGAAACAAAGACAGGTCTGAGCCCAGATCTCCCAAACCTACTAGACTGCATGATTCCTTTCATATTCATATCTATCTCTCTATTCCATTCAGCATGGGAAAACTCTCCACAACAGGCACATTCATTCCCTCTCCGACCTCTCCTTTCCCCACACTGCCAGCTACAGGCACTTGGCTGGCTGGAAGCATAGTCTTTCCATGAGGGAACCCAAGATGGCTCTGTGATGACCAATGCCACGTTTCCTATCTCCCACCACCACCCAGGAAGGATGCACGTTCATGGAGGTGTTGCTCACACAGCTGCTGGGAACAGGACGGTGGAAAGAAGAGGGAGGAAGATGATAGGAGGATGCAGCAGCTACAGAGGAATCTGATTAGGTTGCAGGGCCTGTTTTCCCCATAATGATAGAGACAACTAACAATTGTGCCTTTTTGTTATCTGAATTGGTTTCCTTGATGAGCACATCCCTTCAGAAGCCGCTGCGATGTTAATTTCCTAAATGATCAAAAAGCTTCTAAACTAAGAAAATGCTTCATACTCGGAGAAAGAGGGGAAGGGTTCAGAGGAAATGGAAATGACTTCTTGTTCTTCAAAAATCTGGGCCACTCTCTGAATGCTGTTATTTTTAAACAGCTTGTGTTTTACATACATGGAGGTACATCAACACTCTCACAGAGCTAATAAGGTCGACTAACTCCAAAAAACCTCTTATTGTGCCAGAGGCCTAGAAATAATTTCAACTAACAGGTTTACAAACCTTTTGGCTATTTTAATTGCTACTGTGTTACCTGTCTGCCTCAAGCCTACTCCAGTCTCCAGTAAAGCAGCAGTTTCTTAGCATGTATTTATCATGACCAGGGCAAGCCAACTCATGTTACCCACGGAAAACACACCGAAGACACAGCTGTCACCTCCACTTACCTGAAGAGCAAGAAGTCAAAGGTGTGCTGTGATAAACACATCAAGGAGAGAAGGCTTTGACACCTGCACGGCACGGCACCAAGTGATGGATTTTTAAAAAATTAGGGAAAGTGCTTGAAGGGGAATCTGCTGAACTTGGGTATTTCTGTCCTCTCAGGACCAAAATGGCTTTCTCTGGCAGTTGCACATCTTCAAATCACGTTTACAGCTCTGTCTCTTCTTTCTTTTCATCCAGACCTCCACAGAGATTTTGTTCACACATTTAATCTTGCCTGGCGTGTTCTTTTAGGCTCATTTTCAGCTCAGCAAGTCTGTAGCTCCTGCTCTGCTGCCCACACCTGACCACTCTACCTGTGGATTCCTACTTGCTAACCCAAAAGAGTTCCCCCTAGGAATGCTCATGGCACTGGAGGGACACACACTCTGTGCTGGCTTTTCTGCTCAGAGCACAGTAAATACAGAGCACATTCAGGTCAGGCTTTTCCAAAGTGGAATCATACGCATCGCTTTGATTATTATTAATATTTCAGTAATTTCCCAGCTACAGTAGTTTTCCCTTGAGAGATCATTAATAAAATACCACCCAAATCAGCAAGATAACAGGCAAAGTGACCAAACTACAAAACAAGTTTAATTACCTTGGTGCTATACCTTCGCAAGCACCAGCTTTGAATTAAAGAATTGTAGAAACTAAAGCTTTGATGATAAGAAGGAGGTCTACTGCTTCCTATGTCTTCTCATTTTAATGACTTCTCCTATTTTCCCCCAGTTCCTCTATTTTGTTTGGAGGAGGAACGATAAATGCCTGTACACATTACTGGACGGTTCCTGGGAGCCATCTCTGAGCAAAACTCCCCTGGCACGAATCGCTGACAGTGAAGCTACCTCACCAAATATCAAACCTCACAGGAAATTCAACACTGCTCAAAGCAGTAACTCTTTAATAACCCCATGCAGCGCTCCAGGCTTGGGGACGAGTGGCTGGAAAGGACCTGGGGGTGTTGGTGGACAGCAGGATGACCATGAGCCAGCACTGTGCCCTCATGGCCAAGAAGGCCAATGGCATCCTGGGGTGTATCAGAAGGGGTGGTTGTAGGGCAGAGAGGTTCTCCTGCCCCTCTGCTCTGCCCTGGTGAGACCACATCTGGAATATTGTGTTCAGTTCTGGGCCCTCAGTTCAAGAAGGACAGGAACTGCTTGAAAGAGTCCAGAGCAGAGCCACAAAGATGATAGAGGGAGTGGAGCATCTCCCTTATGAGGAGCGGCTGAGGGAGCTGGGGCTCTTGAGCTTGGAGCAGAGGAGACTGAGGGGTGACCTCATTCATGGTTATAAATATTTAAAGGGCGAGTGTCAATGGATGGAGCCAGGCTCTGCTCTGGGATGTCCAATGACAGGACAAGGGGCAATGGTCCCAAGCTGGAGCACAGGAGGTTCAACCTGAACATGAGGAAAAACTTTTTCACTGTGAGGGTGCCAGAGCATGGCCCAGGCTGCCCAGAGAGGTTGTGGAGTCTCCTTCTCTGCAGACATTCAAAACCCGCCTGGCCGTGTTCCTGTGTGACCTGGTCTGGTGATCCTGCTCTGGCAGGGGTTGGACTGGGGGAGCTTTCGAGGTCCCTTCCAACTCCTGAGATTCTGTGATTCTGTGATGCTTTCAGGGATAAGGAAAAGGATGAGATTGCTCAACTAGATAAATCCTATTTCTTCCGAGGTTAAAATATAAATTTTTCCAATAGCTGGTATCTGAGATTTAGAAGTAACCCAAACAAGAAAAGCAGCAAATAGCAGCTTTGAGGTCTAACCAGTTAATGTGCATGAGCTACAAAAACCAGCTAGAACAAGCGGAGGAAGCAGCAAAGAAGAAGAAAAATACTTCATGTTTGCTTACAAACGTACGTACACAGTGGCAGTGCTACACTCAGAGTTGAATCTGCAGGAGGGACGTGCACCTCCTGGCAGGCTTTGGACTACAGCACAGATGAACACTCTGAGTTGCTCTCATGAATCCAATCAAGCGTTTACTGAAATCCTTCAGCCCTCTCCCATTTCTTTATCCGCAGATGATTTTCCCAAGTTTCTTCTGCAGACTCCTCTCTTCTCTGATTGCGAACAAAAAATTATTTCCTACAAAAGTAGTTACTCAATGTGTATTATTTCTACAGCTCTCCTATGGATATTTTCATGTTTTGGGCTTTTTTTTGCCCCATCTGCTTTGGAATACCCCAAATCGTATGTGCCTTTGTCCAAAAAGAAGCTACACACTACCTGTATTTAAAAATTAATTCAGATGACCATGCTTTTAAATACAATACATTAATCACTCAAGAAAACATGCTAGCACTTCATTTTCCTTAAGATCCATTAAACCCTCACAATGCAAAATATCATCAGTATAGAGAAGATAATAAAAATTTTGCCCACAATGATTCTAGAAGCTCCTTCCATGAGAAAATAAGCAAAGGAAATGCACTTCACACTTTTACGCTGATTACTTTTAAACTGAAAGTAGGAGGTTTTGTAGGTACACATAAAAGTATGTGCCAGGAGCACGTGGGAGCCCGAGTGTACACGAAGTTTATTTTATATAAAGTTCTACTGAAACCACAACAGAAATAAACATGTAACGTTGAGAGCAATTCATGGCTGCCTTAATTCTTAAAAAAAAGCATACACAGATGTGTATCTCTAACTCTTAACATTTCTTTCCTGTTGAAAACGTTCTCAGTTTCAGCCTGGAATGCATTTACTGTACAGTAGGCCCTACCAAACTGTACTCTTCTCAAGCCTAGCAAAGGAAAAATGAAGTAGATTTGTTACGCAGAGGAGAAGCTGAAAAGTAAGCACTTCTTCTGCCAAGACAGAAAGAAAGTCAATAACTGTTTCTTTGATGGTTCACTAAAAAGCTGAATCTTCAGTGACAGAACGGTGAAACCATGTTGAAAATGTACAGATTTAAACAGAGGCAGCCAGAACAAAGAACAAGAAGAGACTGACACATGAAATAAAGAAATAATTGTTGCAATCTTCCCTAACGCTTACTATGACTTTGATCATCTTCAGTAACTCTTGTGATGCACAGCAAAGTCAGTTCCGAAACAAATTTGCATGCAGGAACTTTTTTACAGTGCTCAAGATGCATTTCTTGAGTCACGCCAAAAAGAAAAACCAATTTAGACAAGAGAGCAGACAAACACAGCACTAACTAAAGAGACACCGGCCAGGTAAGTCTCTTTGTCCTTCTGACAAAGCTACATTAAACTTTTGCCCAACCAAGAGAACTTTAACTGTGGGGTTGCACAGTGCTGAAGCCCACCTGGACAAACAACAGGCACATTAAACCTGTCAGGTGGCTCAATGAACAACTTGAATCATGCCACAGCTGTCAAAGCATGAAGAAGCGGGGCTCTGTGCCCAGAGGGGGCTGCAGGAAGCTGGGCTTTCAATGCAGGAGCCCAGCACAGGTCCCCGGTGAGGGCTTTGGCTGAAATGGCTGATAAGTAGGTGCTGTGTTTGGCACCAGCAGGACCTTTGGTGTCTTGTGTCCAGTTTTAGTGACAAAATCAGAATAAACATGAACTGAGCAAGGTTCGGCAATGACACAAATAATGATTAGAAATCATGATTTATAGTGAAAGGCTTCTGAATCTCCATCTATTTTCTTTTCTGAAATAGAGCTAAGCACTGACCTTATCACAATCTGCACATACCAACACAGGGAACAGACAGTGGATAGGAAAAGGCTCTTCACTCTAGCAGACAAACACCCCAGACATGACAAGTAACGCTACAGGAACTCAGGCAAGAAATGCTGCACGTGCTCTGAAACAGAGAGGTTACCAGCACAGCAAATGGCCAGAGCTGAGGTAAAGCTCCTTTGTGGAAGTCCACCTTCAAGAGGCAGACAGGCCATTACCAGCACATACCAATCTATGCACATTTTCTGGGCTGTTTCACGCAGGAGATACAACTAGATAAACACAAATCCTTTCCACACTTGATAGCATCATGGTCTCTGGAAATCATGGGGTCAAATGGGGCACAGTCTTCTAAGAGCCTGTGCATTCGAAATCAAATATGCAAATAATAACATGGAAGTCCATGGGCCAACTCCTAGAGGCAAACCTTCTGCTAATTGTGCTCATGCCTTGCAGGAGTCACTGGAGCCAGTCACACATCCCTGCTCTACATGGGTAGAGTTCTCAGTAGGGATCTAGTAGATTTTCACCAATTACTTCAGTGAAGCAGAATACTGCCAGTACACCACCAACGGTGGCTGGTTTAGAAAATCCTGCCCTACATGCGTGAACATCCATTTGTTTCATCTCCTTTTTACTATATAACATGCCTTAAAACATTGCCTTGGGGAGCCTGAAAAAATATTAAAGTGATTACATAGTAATTTATGCAAATTGCTATGTTAATTTTGAAATTACTTAACTCTATGAAACGCCTGCAGTTCTTAGTGCCCTGTTCCGAGTTGGCTCTTGAAACACTTCTTCAGAGGTGTGAACAAGCAAAGGTTTGGGAACAACCCTGCAGCAGAGTCTCTTGCACAAAGTCACAGAAGCACCAAGGGAAGAAAACGCACATCTTCAAAGAGACCTGAAGCATTTCCAGAAGACGGGAAGCCACAGCTGCTTGTTAGGGTCCACTGGTACAAAGGAAATGAAGGGGAACAGTACAGGATGCTGGCAGCAGAAGTGCATGGGGCTCTGTGACTCTGCTGTCATCACACAACCACCACCACAAGGAGGTGGCACATGCGGACAGCTACTTCTCTAACAGGGGAAACTTCCTTTTCTGCACCTCTTCCCACTGACTTCCTAACTCCTCTGGAAAATCAAATCACCATTTGCTAATTTGGACTGGAAGTCAGCGAATAAAGCACGTACTCATACTATCCTTAAAACAAGTCTCATAGCCATCTCCACAATAGGTACCCCAGGAGCAAGCGTGTAGGAAATATGTTAATATAATGCAATGAGATCTACCTGTAGAAAATTTCTTGCCATTTCCGATATGAAATATTCCCTGTTTACATACCATAATTCCCACTCTCTGGAGATCCTTTCAAAGATTCCTCCTGGTTTCAGACAAGTTTGCTGATAGCCATTGCTCATCCAAAGGTGGCCTGCTCTAGGGCAGTAGTGAAGTGGGATGGAAAGGGGATGGGAGCCCTCCCTTCAGTACAAAGGAGCCAGGAAGTCCTAGGAGACTCACTCAGAGAGGAGAGAAAATGTTTGCCTGCTTTTACTGAAGGAGGAGGAACAAATGAGGACACCCCAGTCTGCTGTAATCCTGAATGGTTGGTCTTAGCCACTGGGAGAGGCTCCACACACAGCAGCTAGAGACCAGTGAACAGTGATTCCCCTCAGCCTTAGTTTCTATAAAGTCCAAATTCTGACTATCAATGGCTAAATAATAAACTCACTCATTTATGATTACTCAGTCATGATTGCCTTGATGGAAAAGACCTCAAAGAATGTAAGAAGCTTCCATGTGTTTTGAATAAATCAGTTAAGAATAGAGATTTTACTGAGCATCACATTAAAGCAGATGGGCACAGTGGAATAAGCTTCCAGTCTTAATTAGTAAGGAAAATAGTGACCTGCTTTCAATGTAAAAAAAGCGATAATTTACAAGACACACAGAGCATACCATGGCCTAAGTAAACTCCAGGTCTGACTGCCTGTGAACCATCAGTACAGTGTGTCTTGCTAATGCTCAGAGTATGCTTTTAATATGCTAAATGTATCCCTAAAAGGATACTAAAAGCCCCACATTAGCATACTCTGGATGATCTTTGAATATATGATCAGTGCAAGACAGGCAGAGACTCACTGTCACGGCCTAATTAAAAACGAATAGTGTAGCATATTGACCTTACAAAAGTAATTTCTTCATCTCAACTTACTTCTGTTCTTTTTAGTCCTTTGGCTGGAGGCGGCAAAGAAAGTCGAACTGAACTCCCTTTAACAGCCAGCAGCTTTGGGGTGCTAGTTTCTTATCTCAGACAATCCTCATAGTTTGCTTTTTTTGTGTGTGTAAAAGAACACGTCATGCCTTCCAGTGGGAACAATACTTAGCCCACTCATCAGATACCTTCTGGTGCCTAAAGCACTCAGGAATGAGAAGGTCTCCCTTAGCCAAGTACCAATACTTGGACTATCCCAGAGGAGGTGCAAGAGATCACCTTTATGGTGTCTATGCATCGTCATAAATGGAAATAGGATTACATATGGCTGTCAAAAGCAATTCACCCCAACTTATCTGGATGCAGTTTTTCCAGTCAATGCAAATCAGAATGCTTAAGCTATGGTGACCAAGCACAACTTTGTCCCTATGCAACTCCCTCAACATCAGATCTCCTAAATATATGAATCCACATGGTAGGAAAACTCCACTAAACCTTTGCATGCATCCTATTTCCTCACCCTCTGTGTAACTACAGCGATGAGGGGAGCTGCACGGAAGCAACACAAAAGAACCATCAGTTTGCGTGCCCTTTTCCCCAGACGTGCAAAAGGACGGAGCGAGGACCCTCTCTCAAACTTCAGCTGAACCTTAGCTCTACTACAGCATCTCTAGCCACAGACACACAGCTTACGTGGGGAATTATCCCTTCGCAGCGACAAGAGGGCTGGTAAAATCAGGTCACTCATTTGCCACGGTGACATTCCCCTCCTCTTCTCCACTTTCCCTCCTCCTTAAGCTATTCTTTTTAATAAATTATAAAATAGGAAAGGTGAGAAAAGTAAATAATTACCTAATTTATACCTTTCTACTAATATGATTAGAATTTGTAACTACCTCCTCTTAATTTCTCTTTTCCTGTACTTTCTCTACAAGCAGCCAGTCACTTGCATCTTCATCACATACCCATGAAACAGGGGTTCAAATCTCTGCCCTCAGCAGAACAGTGACAGGGTTCTGCACTTTGTTTTTCTTAAACAGGGCCTTGATGCAGAGGTGTATTAAGTTTCATAGATGTCTTATCAGTTGCCAGCACTTTCCTTAACCTTGTTTCGAAGTTAATTTAAAAGTCAGTCTTTCCACTTGTATTAGGTATCCAGTAATTCAGGAAACACTGGAATGAATGCTGAAATACAACACAAGGGAAAAACATGCTGCCACCAACTCACTGTTAAATGACTATTATATACATGGGTGTTAAGCTAACCAAAAGCAGGCCACCAGTTTTTGCTGAGCAACTTCTTTGCTTTCCTGCTAAGAACAGTGCAGCTAAAGGCCAGCGTGGACCGTGATCTGTGTGATTCAGGTCCGTCTGTATTCGCTAAACTGCTCGCAAGGTGGTGTAACTTTGGTGTTGCAAATTAAGCTTTCAGGGATATTCTAGAACCAGATCCCAGGTTTCTCACGTATCAGAGCTGGCTGAGAATGAACGGTTGCCTTCACGGTTCAGAACTATCAGACCCAGAAATCACAGCCAGCTATAATCGTCAACCCCGGGGAGAGAAAAATACTTTTCCAATTCCTGTTTGAAGTACTACTTCTTGTCAGTATGCCAGAAAAGTCTCTGGCAACTGACAGCATCTTGCATGCACCAAGTTGTTTTATGTTCTATTTTAAAATAAAAATTTGCCAGCTTCCTATGTCTGAGGCAAAGTAACACCTTAAAGGGCTCAATCCTGCTCAAGTAAGGTAAAATGTACATTGGATTCAATGAATTGAAAAGAGTGCCTCTAATCTTCAGGTTCATATTCTGCCTGGAGATGTTCGTATGGGTACCTTAGCTTTTCGTACTTTCAAGCCTGAAAACCTTCCAGGCTTCTTGCCCGCTGGATGTACAAACACGCCCTTCAGTTCCCCTGCAGTGCCTTACATTCAAGCACCTTCCCACGCTGACATGGTTTTACAAAGGCAGCTGATGTCACTTTCAGACACCACAACACACCCAAAACAGCCTTGCATGCATACATACAGGTCTCTATCTTGCTTAAAATTTGAGGTCCAGAGTTCAACTGCCTGGGCATGCTGGGACACTGACACAGAGATACTGAACACAAGAAGTCTGGCTCTTTCCCCAGTGGTATGCAGCTATCACAAGCAGTGAGCAGATGCATCTCCCATCACAGGCAGTGACCAAAGGAACCAGGGGTTTGGTGACGTTATACATTTTGCAGAGTCTAGTTTCGTTATTTGTATGTAATGCAGTGGCAGTTGATACTCAACATAAAAAATAGCCCAATATCCAATATAGCCCAATAGCCAATAGATGAGGAACAGGAAAGGCAGATGCACTTTCTGCAGACATCATCAAACCCCCACAGAATGAAGTGCTCTGAAGCAGGTGAGAAAGCTGGGGAAGTCTGATAGCTGTGGAGATATTTTTCCCTCTCCCTGACACAAGGAGTTAGGTTTGGCTGGTTTGAATTTAGCAGGACCTGTTGATGAATTATGAAACTGCTGTTTGCTCTAGAACGCCTGATAAGTGATTGGGCTTAACGTGTCATGAGCGATAAGACGCAGACAGAAACTACGAGCAAAATGCACGCTCCACGGTGGCAGGGATGTCCATGCAACATGACCATGCTGTCTTTGCTCCAGTTGGCCTTGGGGGAACTCCCTCTCCTGATGTCAGCCCAGCTTTTGTAAGCACAGGTTTTCGTGCACCCATCC
>NW_010203709.1:0-1746 GCF_000695765.1 Mesitornis unicolor | reverse complement strand
GAACCGCTGTGTCTCAGCTTGTGCTCCAGAAGGTTCTGCTCTTGCCTGCAGCTCCTGCTCCAGCAGGGCCCAGGGTCTCAAATCTGAGCACCAGCAGCCACAAGTGTCCTTGGGCTGAAAGTGAGCTTGAAAATGAAGTGCCTGTGAAGAGCAGGAACTCCTGAAAAAGGCCCTTCTCTTTGCTTTGCTCTCCTGTTAAGCAGCATCTATTTCTGGACAGATTACAAACACTGAAGACAGTTGTTGCCACATTTAAAAATAGCCCAGGAGAAAGGCTTAACCTTTCCCTGACCAGTAGCAAATTGTAATTGCTATTCCTTGATCAAAAAGGCAGTTATTTAGCAGATCCTATAAAGGAATGAAGGGATCAGGAACATCTCCACATGCGATTCCTTCAGGAGTTTGTCACCCCACCTAACCCTGAGTCTGAGTCACCCAAATAACTATCCCAGCATCCGAGTCCTAGAATCAAATCCCCAACTCATTACACCACCATAGCCACACTGATGGCAGTGGTCCACAACTCACACTTCAAGTATTCATAAAACTATGAGAACAGCTGGAAAACATTCTTGTGTTTGAAGCCCACAGGAACTTCCATTCACCCAATATTTTACTTTGCAGCTCAACTAAGCTGTGGCTTTAATGCCAAACTGTTTTGTAATCGATAGTTACAAGCAAAAGGCTTTATCTGTCTTACAGACCAACACTTAGTGGAGCTGCACCACAGCATATTTAGCAAGGGCAGAGCTCCAAGGGCTTGTATGTGCATGTCGTGCTAGCACCATCTAAGATACGAATTTAAGGTGATGTAATCAAACACAGTCTCTGTGGATGATTTTAAACAGGATCTCAATACATGTAGTGTTTTTTACCACATATTTAAGAAATTAGGAAAAGTTTTCATCTGTTAAGCAACCCCCTCTCCTATTGAAATTTAAATGATGATACAGTCTTACGAAACTCCATCTCCAATAATGTAAAAGCGTATCCAAGTTACACTGGTCACTGTCCTCAAAAATGTTACTGCCGAGCTCGGTGTCAAGCACTGGGATCACATTTACAGCCGAGCTGCACGCTGTGTACAGTTACACACACAGGTGCATCCGTGCAAGGTGGGAACTGAGAGGAAGCATCTCTTGGCCCCACGCTCTCAAAATTCCTGATAGCCTCACATGATGACACTTGACCAAGCAGTTAAACCCTACTCTCTTCAGCCTGTCCGATGAGCAACCCGAGCCTGTGCCTGCAAGCCAATGCTCCATCTTCTCTGCTCTTCTGGCTCTTCACATTAAATATAAAGGAACTGTTCACCGGGGAACTATTTAAAATACCTTTCCGGGAATAGTCTCAAACAAATGCTTCCCTTCCTATGATCAGATTTTAGAAAAGCCTTTTTGAACGACGGGGTTTGGATGCTTAGTCCTGCCTGCTGCTAAAGGAGGCACAGCTTCGTGGCGTGTGGGTGGCTGGCAGGGGCATAGCACGGGAGGCACACGCATTCCCAGACACATCCCACCCTGGCCCTGCACAGCACCCAGAAACCAGAGGAAAGCAGCCCCCTCACAAGAAAAATAATTGAAAAACTAGCAGCAACACTTTCAACAAAAAGCAAGAGGGATACCAGCCAGCTGTAAGAGGGCACTAGCTTTGGAAATTTCAGGTACGCACCATTTCTGAATACGACTTTATTTTCCATTAGATCCTTCGTATTTCATACACCTATGGCTTTCAGAAACAATATAT
>NW_010203708.1:0-15209 GCF_000695765.1 Mesitornis unicolor | reverse complement strand
GCCGCGCATGGCGAAAGCGCCCTCTGCCTGCAGCTCTGCACGGCGAGAGGAGGGCGGCGACCTTCCTCCTCCTCCTGTTGCTGTTGCTGCCGCGGCGCCGCCTGCCGCCCTGGGGAGCGGAACGCTCCGCACCGCACGAGCTCTGCTGGGAACGGGAGGCCAGCAAGTCCCATCCACTCCTGCACACCCCAGAGGGGCACAGGCGGTCCCGGCTAAGCAGGGCTTGTCCCACGCGCCAAGCCTTGGCTCCGCCAAGATGAAGCCTACTGGAGGTCCCAGCCCCGAAGGGAAAGCAAAATGCCCAGTTTGTTTCATTCGGCTCCAAAACCGACGACTGAAGTTGGGTAAAACACACACAGAGAAATCATACATGAGAATTTCTGTTAATCCTAATCAGTTACTTGTTGAACAGTGCTGGCAGCTTCACTTGAGAGAGTGTAGCAGCTTAGTTTGGCCATGTTGGAAACAGAGTAACTGAAAGAATAGCCTTCCTTTCAATGACAGCTCAGAGCCATCTTTCAGCAGAAGTTACACCACATTCAGAGTCCTAAATAAAAGAGAGCATAGATACTGTGTAATTTACAGTAAAACGAAAACAGATTGCACATTGCTAACAAAGTAGCACACTACAGCCTGCTTAAATCTCAGCTGTGCAAAAAGGAAAAGTAATACTCCTGATGTGAACAGCAATATTGACTGTTGTTTAAATATTCAGAAAGCTTTTCAACTTGTTTTGCATCACTTTTAGACATTTTTTTGGTAACACAATTGTATGGAAACAAACTGTGGGGACAGATCTCTGACTGCCTTGGCTAGATGCTGGCAGTCTGCTAACATTACACTGGTCTTATTCTTCGGGAATCCTATTATGGCACTATTCAGAGAATGACATTCTGTGGATTATGGCTAAAGGTGTCTCTAGCAGGCCTTTAGGTACTTCCTGTTCTTTTAAATTTATTTCTTATCATTTTCAAGATAGTATTTCAGTTTGCTCCTACACAACTAAATTATTTTGATCCTAGGAAGTAATCACTTCATTTGCAAATAGAATGCAATCTAAAGTTTAAATAGAGCTACATTTTACAGGTTTTAATAGTTACTAGAAAGTTATTAAAGCACTAATAATTTTTTAACATCTTCACAACACAGTAGAACAATGAAGGAAGTACAGTGGTAGACGTTAAGCAGAATAGCTATAGAGATATAAAGTAGCATACATATATTAAGAAGCCTATTGTTCTTCAGCAGATGCTTACAGCACTGCAGATCAAAGCACAGGATTAAAGTCTAATGAGACCATAGTCCAGGATGAAAAACCCATCTAAATAGAAATACAGCATTACTGGTTTGAGTTTAAACATGTTCAAATCTCTCAGAAACATCACAGACTGGTGCAGAAAGCAAGTTCTTTTACAGCACATTAATAAAACCCATCTGACAAATCATGCACAGCTAATATTATTTCAGTAACCGAGTGCCATGCAAGGAGCACCTCCTCATAACTAAATCACAAAACAGGATGGAACATACCCCTCCCGCTGTGTGATCATAATATCAGCTGGCTTCATTATTTATTTCCCCAGCACTCTCATTCTGTCCCTTCCCCCCTGCCCTGATTCATAGAACATCCATCACGGGATCAAAGGGTTTTATGCAAGACAGGATTTCCACCAACTGCTTTATATTGCAAGTTTAAAATGTCATAACTGAAAGCTAGTGATTGTAATCGTAGTGCCTCAAGACACAGTGTAATCAGAAGGTTTCTAAAATAAAGTGGTTGAAATCTATGATACTTGGTATCTTCCATTTACAAATAAATAAGTATTCCATTGGATCTGCGTGACTAAGATTTTCCTCAAATTATGCTGTATTTCTTTCCATACCATTAAAAAAAAAAAAAAGCACTAATTTAAAGGTTTACTGATTTAAAAATCTTTTCTTCTTTCCCCACCGTCTAATGATTAATATTCCTCCTCTTGTCTTCAAATTAAGCAGAAATTAGCCTACAAGACAATTAATTGGAAGTTCTAAGTGGCACTCAGTAGCCTTGGCAGTGAACTGACCTTATAAACAGAAATGACTAATGAGACATCCCTAATAGTGTAGAGACACAGGACTAGATATTGTCCTGTTAGGTTTCAATGGCAAAGATAGCTATTATTGACAAAGGAAAGTTTTGATGTCAGCTGTAAGATTCCTTCAAATAAGTTCTCTTTCTGTTGTTTTAAAATTTAAAAAAAAATAAAATTAAAAATCCAAACCCAATTACGTTGTGCAAGTTGGTGTAACATACATGTCAAGCATATTCCTCTCCTGTATCTAAACAAACCTGAAATGTTCCTCTCCAATACATCCTGCTTTTGAAATGTAGATGTATTTCAATACACATTTCCTATCTCCATTCATTAGCAGTATGAAAAGTGAGAGAACCAACCACTATAAACATGACCTGAGACTGGGGAATAGAAAAGTTTCAATAGCAGCCACAAAAAATCAGTAGCATGCTACTGTAATTTGGTCTATTTGCCTATTGTAGAGTTAAATGTTAATGTTAAATGCTTTTGTTTCACAGAATGTAATTTCCATCCTCCTTATATTCAAATTTCTGTGTTTCAAACCAACGTCCTTTGCATTCTTTTCTCAAATAGACATATAGAGGCATACTCAAGAGTTAAAATGAAAGATAGCATAGTTTGCTTTTCTTTCAACACAAATAGTCTTACTATAGAGTTTCAGTGGAATTTATATTCCATGTATACCTTCAAGGCAGAAAACACCGTTCACCAAGTGCAGCAGTCATTTCAAAAGATGAAGGTGCTATAGTAAGCTTCAGTCCTCAGTTCTTCTACAGATAGGATTCCCCTATATTTCCTCTAATGCTTAAAAGCATGGGAAAAAATTTGGGTATTGATCAGTGTCTTAAATATCAAAATCCAATGCAAATACCGTAAATGACCTTGATATGTATAGGGGTAAAAAGAAAGAAAAGGCATTTCAGGATCAGTGCCAGACTACTAAAATAGCCACTGACTAATGTATTTTCTACCAATTGAATCTTTCTATCCCAAATTTTATTACACATTTCTTATCATACTGCTTATCTAGTTTGAGTAACCAGTTCTACGAAAGAGATCACTTAACTACTGAAAAGAGTGGTGCAGTGGATGTCAGGCTGTAGTCCACTTCTCTCCTTAAACTGTTTTCTTTATATAAAACACATATGATTCAATGGAAACATTTAAGATTACTGCAGTTTTACTGATTACATGCATAACAACCTTTCTCATTCCTCACAAGCAGATTTAAAACTTTTTTTTTTTGGTACAGGCCCTCATTTAGTGTTTCCTTATATGATCTTAGAAAAGAATCAAAGCGTGTTGGCTTGAAGATCATCAAAAGCAACTGAACACTTTTCCTTGAATTTGATCAGGCATCCTCACTGTGAAACTTAACCCATGGGAAACTGTTCTATATCAAACCTCCAGCCAGAGATCCTGAAATGGAGCTTTATACATTCATTTTCTCAAAAAAAACCATTGTCACGACAAGTAACTTTAATTCAATGAGAAAGACATCACTACTGCAAAATGATTTTTTGTAATGCTTGACCTAGCAACCTGTACTTTTTTATTATTTAGAAATTTCTCTTTCATTTGGTATAAAGTTGGTCCCTCTTGAAAATTAATTAACAAGACAAGAATCCTTAGTCTTCAGCCTTTTGACACTGGTTGATATTCAGGGATTACAGGATTATTGGGATTTCTTTGTTCTCATGGTTTCTCCTTCTAAACTGTTAAAATCAAGACTATTTGCATCTAACATTAGAAATTCTCTATGCTACAGGCTGGATGACTGCAATAGCGTAAAGCCCTTGCAACCCTTGTTATAATAAGGGGTTGGTATGGCGCAAAAATGGACAGCACAAGGCAGCATCTCAAGAAAAGTGTTTGAATTACCCGAAGCAAATTACGTATCTCTAAAGCTGCCCTAAATTTAGAATAGAGAAAGCCCTAGCACATATTTTATTCAGCTGGTTTACAGTAGGATCTCTCTCTTTATCATAGTTTTTCTTCCCTCTTGTGATATAAGGTGTCATATAAGAACAGACATGCCAAGAATATTGTTTTAATATCCTGTAAACTAATTAAACTTTCCACATCATGATGAACATCATGATGATGTTTATTATTATAACCTCTGACTATAAACAATAAAATGATTGATTTTAAATTTATGCTGCCTCTTAATTGAAAGCTGTGCACAATCTAAACCATGTATAACTGAAGCCATGCCACCATATAAACAAATTTAATTTCAATTAAATATATTAGGACTTAACACCACACGACCACTACACATACAAACTCTTATTGTGTTATGTACCTTCCTGCAGTAGTCTTCCAACTGACAATCTATGAGATAAAGAATGGATTCAGAATCTTTTCGGAATGTAACAGAACAAAGGAGTCCTAAATCATTTCAAGAGACATTTTGATATAGTTGCTAAAACAATGGCAGAAATAATTGTTTATATAAAGAGATGCAGTTTCCAATAACATTGTTCCTGCTTACCTCTTCTCCACTCATGTATATTCTGCTGCATTTCCCCATCTTTTTCTTCAGTGCTTCAAACATTCTGTTTGATATTGTAGCTGTTCTGGAAACTAAAAATATGCTAAACCCTTCAAATGCAAATTGCTGAAGTATTAAAACTTCAAAAAAATTTGTCAAACAGTATTGAGAGAAATACATTTCCAAGCCGAGAGTAGTGTAATGTATTATTACTGTTTATGATTCTAGTTTTTCCTTATTATTTAATAGGTTTTCCTTATCAAAATCAGTTCTTCTCCTACTCTTCTTATAATAGCCTTTTACATATTTGAACACTTACCCTTCCTTACTTAGTCATCTTGTTTTAAGCTAAAAAAATCAGTTATTCTAACATTTCTGCATAGATTTGTATTTTCTGAAGTTCAACTTATCCTTATAACTGCGATTTGAATCATCTTTAGCTGATCCAGGAGTTCTTTGAAAGATGAAGCCCAACACTGAAAAAAGGTACTTCAAAACTGACCTGTGTCGAGCAGAACAAAAAAACCTCAAACCTCAACTCATTCTTCTGCACGTACATTTCTCTACAGTATTTACCTATTAGGCAGATTCATGTTTAGCTTGAAATCAGCAGTAACTCAGGGATATTTTTTGAGGATTTTCTATCCAGCCAGATATTCCCTTTCCTGTAGTTGTAGATCTGGCTCTTCCAGAATAAGCAGTGGACACCATTCTGTTGGGAACTGTGAGCACTCTATCTCCTATATATTTTTCCCAGTCATGTCTTGACTTTATCAAAATTACTTCCAATTTTAAGCCTACTTGTCCTTGCTAGCTAGATCTTGTCTGCAAATGTAACAAAGTAAAGCTATATTCCACCTAGACTGCCCTTGATTCCTTGTGGTCAGCAAAAGCACTGTTATTGACTTATTGCAAGGTTTGGTTGAAGGTCAAAACTTTACTCCTGAGGTGCTGGTTCAGACTGCAGGGTTTGCTTCAACCCATTTTACCAATTCAGGAACCAAAAATGCCAAGATATGGGGACATTCAGATCTGAGATTCTTGCTTAGGCCTATCTTGATTTTTCACATAGTTGAAAATAGTTGGAGATTAGTTTAAAAATGATGAAAGAAATGTTTGTGGTTTGGATTGGGTTTTTGTTTTGTTTCGTTTTTCCAGCAGGTAGTGGAATTCTGGAATTGGTTGTTTTCAGAAGTTGGAAGCAGACAACTATAAAGTTTAAAAATCGATCAGACAAAATAATGGAGATCAGGACCATAAACTGATAAAAAATAGTCTAAGAAAAAAAAAAAAAGGTAGGAGTACAATGTACCTAATTCAACAAATGCAGATGTTGGAAAAGTGTGAAGGAAATGGACTGCAGAAGCAGACAGTCTTGTATGCCCTCCCTAAATAGCATGTTCAATTGCAACTGTTAGAGACAGAAAACTAGATAGACAGTCTAGACGGATGGTTTGTCTAAGCCAATAGGACATTTCTTACATTCTGAGGGAAACTAAATCTCATTGATTCAGGTCCAATCAACAAAGTAAATTTGTTCTTGTCTTAGTCTCATGCTGAGACCACGTATACTTAGTCATAACAAAAATACTTATTTTTGCACATCATTATCGCATCAGAAGTCAGTCCAAAATATAGGGTTGGATAGAAGTACATAGTAAATCCAATCTGTAAAATATTCTTTATAATCTGCAACGAAGTGAATAAAGAGTGCTTTTGCCATGACCATTGAAACTAGATTTAATCGTTCCATCTTAAAAACAATAAACAATATATTTATAAACTAAAACCCATGTATATCTGCTTTTTGGATACATATCACAGAAAAACAGCAAAGCAGCATTTCTAAAAAAAAAAACAAAACACAAAAAAACCCCCAACCAACCAAATGATAAGACAAAGCAAAACAAGAAACCAATATACTGATTTTCAGTCAGGAAGTTACCACTACTAATAGTTTGAGTTGGCACCATGCTTAAGTTGGCTACTAAGAAGATTTTGTTCTCTGCTAAACAATTGCTTAATGAAAAACATAGCATGTCCCCTTCAAAAAGCTGTATGTTTTGTACCAAATCAAGAGTGTTACTTTTCTATCAGACCTAAGGATACACCCTGGGCAAAAAAACCGGAAGGGTGAAGAGACACCATGTGTAAGAATTCAAAATTCAACCTCTAAACTTTTCATTTTCCAAAACCTTCTCCAAAAAAAAAAAAAAAGGCAATGACAAAGAATTAAAGAACAAAGATGCATTGATATGCAGATTGCATTAGAGGCCACAAGGCAATTCCTTCCTTCTCAGTTTGGCCAGGAAATTTCATTTTCCTAAGCACTCAACACTGGGAGACACTGATCCTAGTTCCCTGTGATATAATGAAAGTCATGGTAAATCTCCCCCTTATCATTAATTCATGTAATAAAAGACATCCTTAGACCAATTCTTAACTGTTTCTTCCTTTCAGCACAACCTGTTAATCTCTTTCCTTTGGCCAGTCTCTTGACTTTCAACACTTCAGGTTAGGCTAGGCAGCTGGTGCACGCAACATAGAACCAGATCATCACTGGTCAAAGCACCCTTCAGTACAGCACATCCATCGTTCGTCTGGTTGCTTATCTCTTTGTAACTTGAATTTAAGCAGCTACTACTGACCTAAAAAGCGGGTAGCATGCTGGGCCTAATCTATTTTTAAAATTCCTATCCCATCATAAACCTGCAGCTATACTCCACAGGGACACTTCAGCTAATCTGTCCCAGCATAAAACTCTAAAGTGCAAAGAGCAGAGCAACAGACCATTTTCAGTAGCAGGTTCCAGCTGTGGAACTCAACCTAATCTTCTCTTGATAATGAATATAAGCCCGAGTGTATTCAAAACTAAAAATAACCCCAGCTTCTTAGTAAGATTCCCTGCAGCGGTGGCATCTTCCCAGGGTAACCAGCTGATTCAGATAGAGAAGGAGGAGTTAGAGGGACAGGCATATAAAATAAAGAAGTTAAAATTTGCAGATATTTTATTTTTAAAAAAGTTCCAAAATGTGGATTATTACATTAAAGTAGTTTTCAGAGATGCACAGAAGTCATCTTTGCCTACATTTTCTGCTTTAAAATTTTGAGTGATCAAAAAGCCACTTAAAGCCTTTTTTTGGAGCCAGATTTTGTTTTCCTTCCCTAGGAACCCCAGCAGGTTAGTCATAATTGTGTTCTAGTTCCCTTATATAACTCTGTAGAGCCACTCTCCACCATCTCACCTAAACAGAATAGAGAAAAGTCCTGGTCATACTTCCGTCTTATTTTTTCTGTTCCCTTGAGATGGGACCAGTCAGGAGCAGTCCTTGTCCCATGGAAGGAATGTGGGATGAGGGAACTGGTGCCAGGTTCTGAGCCGTCCAGCTGCAGAGGTACAGAGGATCTTGGACTGTGGGAGAACCTGATGAAGTTCAGTGAAGCCAAACTACATGGTGGTGCTCCTGTTTGCTACAAAGAGAGCCACAAGAGAGAGGATACAGGCTACACTATTAGTTTTAAAAGCATTTTTATGCTTATAAGAGATTGCAGATAGCAGATGGCTGCACCACACCTTTTGGGTAACTCCTAGTAGTTAATAAGTCTCTAATCCCATATAATAAAACAAATGTTTGCTGGTGGATCTTTGGAGTTCCAGTATTCTACCTGGTAAAATTACATAAGAATTAAAATAGACCAAAGGGATATTTGTTTCCACAGAGTTCTGAAATAAGTGTTGTATTCACCTGATAGGCTAGTATTATATAGTCCTCAGTTTCACACTGTAATCATCAAAGCAGCCAGAGGGAATTAAGAGAAATTATTAATTGTATTTATATAATTTTACATTTTTATAAGCTTCTTTCAAATCATATCTGATTTTTATAAGTGAATTTTCCTTTTCTTGTTCTTATCCAGGTATGTCAATAATCTATCCAAAAAAAAAAGGATAAGACTCTTTTTCACTCAAATGGGAAAGAGATGTATTCATGTAGTGATATTAATGGCAAGGCTATTTTTTTTTACCTCAAACAAAACTTCAAAGTCTAGGCATTACAGTACAGTAGTTACAAGGATTTTTCTGCATATTTATTGTGTGACCTATTGTTTAGTTAAACAGCGTAGCAGATGCCTTATTAAATAATAATGCTGAGAGCCAGTAGGAATAAAACAACTTTTTGAGTTCAATCTGCTCTAAGTTAAGGTCAAGAAGATCTGGGACTAAACTCAGTGAGTTTTCAAGAGCTTACCCTAAATATACAGTATCAAAGTTCATAATTAAGAAGGCTCATTTCATCATGTTTGCACAGCAATGGGAGTAATTATAACACTGCTCATTCTTTCAGGTTGGCTTGAACACTTGACTTTATAAACAAACTCCTCCTTTTCCCCCTCCTAAGATGCAAAAACAAGCCATTTGATTTCAACAAAGCAGAGCTGTCAGTTTTACATTTCAAAGCACGTTTAACAGTTTTCTTTCATTAAAAAGATAAGTTTATCTTAAAAGTAGAAATCTGTAGGCTAGTTCTACTAATTTTTATCATGCAAAGATTAAAAATAGATTTTCTGCTTGTTTGACCTTTTCTTAAGTTCATCAGTTGAACTGTCTTTGTTCCAGCCTCCGCAATACACAGAAATCCCCAAATTCATGCGAATGCCAGGATGCCTCAAGGGCACTGTTGCCTTGATGTTCCTCTTACATCATGCCAGCATTCACTGACTCACATGAGGCCAAAGAATATGAAATCCAAAAGGAGAATTACAATTGTTTTCAACAGTAGTCATGTGTGGGCAGCTATTCAGCAAAATTAACTGCCTCCAGAAAAAATAAAACACATGGAAGAGGATATCACCTCCCTTTTGTCACCTCAGAATTAAGGTTCTAGTCTAAAGCCAAACGTCAGGCTGCCCATTAGAGCCAATGATAGGCCCCTTCGAAAGGGGAACTCATTCTCCATTTCTTTGGCATTTACTTTGGGACATGCCCTAAAATACTTTTTTTTTTCTCTGTTGGTAATAGGGGAAGTCTGCGTGCTAACTTTGAAATCTCTAAAGTTACAGAAGAGAAGTCTCATGCTGAGAATCTACATTGGAAAATCTGTCCCTGGGAAGCCCCAATACAATAAGGGGATGACTATGAAATACAGGAGGAAAGGGGGCCAGGAATTTAAGTGATTTAAGTAATTAAATCCATTAAATTATTCTCCCATTTGGCAGTTTGACTATCAATATGGAGCAAAGGTAATAATGACATACTTGATAAAATAAGAGAACTGTTTGATTCTTGGCTAACTGACTAAATGCTTTCATTCTAGATTTAGATTTCTTCCTCTGATTTGGCCATTAGGTGAGAGCAGTTCTTTCCTTCATGATTTGGGAGACTCTGTACAGTAGTCCATGAAGGAGAAGGGAGAGTCAAGTTCTAGAGCTATTATTTTATAGAGGCAGGATTTTATGTGCTCATCTTTCCCCTAGAGTGATGTCTATTAAATTACACTGATTTCTACCTGAGACAAGTTTCCCAGAGATATTTGGACTGTCAAAATCAAGCCAAATAGAAATAGCATATTGCTAGATGATCTGCCATTCTGACTGAATTCTGGCATACAGTCTTGCTGTTATGAAATATGCCATAAGGAGTGCTAGGTGCCCTACAAAGTAAGAAAGTAGGCTACTGATTAAATGGAGGCAATCACATTTTAGACACAAGCAGGGGTGGAAAAGTTGAGGTGGAGCAAGAAACAAGTAAAGAATAGATTCCAGATCAGAAAAGAGAGAAATGTTATTTTTCGTCTGATGAGTATGAAATCTTTTTAAAGAAACACTAGCTAGAACTACTAGAGTACTAATTTGATCTTTAAAAGTCTAATTTTCAAATTCTGAGTTTACTTTCTCAGGGAAGGCGGATACAGACTTAGTAGTTTCTTGCAAGGAAGTTCATGCTGTAGACTTCTACGAGTATAAATATACCTAGAAGAGTCTTCAAAACCTCATAATGAGGCCTCATGGGTTTTGGGTTTTTTGGGGGTGGGGTGTGTATTTAGTGATGATCAGCGGTTTTTTTCCCCACCAAAGACTACATATTAAAAGGTTATCATTTTACATACCTACTTCAAAGAACCCAGACAACACCTCCCCCCACTTTTTTGCTGCCAATCTTGTAAACTCTGAAAACTAAAACCAAAATAAAATGGCTTTTTCTAGTTAAAGAATCTCTCTTACAGAAGACTACTTTGTGAGAGAAACTTGCTAACAATTTTGATAATGTGATTAATGCATCATACAGAGATTCAGCTCACTCTCTTATGGCTTTTTTAGTTTTTCAGGAATAATGAATTCAAAATACTCTGGTTAGCAAAGTAAGTAATAATCAAAGGTTACAGTTTTATCAAAAAAGAAACCATATTCATAGGTTCATTTTTTGCCATAAAAGTAAGCATGTCATTTTTCTTTCCTTTTTCTTGCACCTCAACTACAAGCCTTTAGAACATGTATTATTGATAATCACAACTTTACAAGGATTTAAATCTAACATGGTAAACTGCCTTGCTGAACTTTGTATGATAATAATGATCTTGAATTATTTTTTTTAATTGAATTGAAAGAGATTTCTATAGAACTACTATGTCTTATAGAGTACATTAATTCCTGGGATTGATAGGTGTATCATACAAAACATACTTTAAGTCTGCCAGGTAAAGAATTGGGCAGATTAATGCTTTACAAGTGATTTTATTGTAGCTAAAAATACATTTAATAAAACCTCACACAAAGCTTCTTAGATGATATAATGGATGAACAACATAGCTAATATTAAGTATTAAAATATAACATTGCTTTATTTTTCCCCTTTCAGATAAGATTTAGAATACTGTTCTGCACCTAATAAAATGGATAAAAGGGACAAAAAAGCATTTGGAGAAAGCAAACAAACAAACAAAACCAAACCACAACAAAAATACTACCACCCAACTAGGTGTTGCTCACTGAAATCACAATAGTATTGTTTGAGGAGGTGAGAAACAGGCACTTTGTCCGCAGTTACAGTCTTCCAAGTTGGAAATATAGATACTTGAGACAAAATGCATTCCTGTATGTCTATCTCACTGCAAAAGAACTCCTTTGTTTCAAAATCGTAGCTTTGATCATCACTGATCCTGGTCCAGTTATACATGACTGATTATATGTCTAGATCAGCTTTTTGAGGACTATCGTGGAATGGCATTTTCAATAAAAGTCTCAGAATACCACAAACTAGTGAAGAAGCACGCAGAGTTTCCTTACTCACATAGCGCTATGGTAGTCCTTACACTCTGCATGTATTATGGGATGGTTTCTCAGCAAACCAGATGTGAAAACTCCACACAAGTTGACCCTTTCCTTCTGTTGGAATCAAATTTATGGCTATAATTTAAACTGCACTTTTCCTTTGTGTATCTCACAAGGATGAAATAAATGGAAACAAGACAACTGTTTTCCAGGTATTCTTTCCTTTACAGCTAAATATCAATTATTTTTTATAAGCAGTCTGATTTTTAGAAGTATCAGGTTTTATGAGAGCTACTCAGTTTAGTTTCTCTGAATGCAACATTCTCTAACATTTGAGACTCAGCTTGGAAAATTCTGCCCAATACCTCTATACACATTCTTGTTGCAAACAGCAAATGTCTACCTGTGGATGAGGGGATTCTGTGTTTATTCATCCTAACTTTCTTTTTGAATTGCTAGCAGACTAAAAAGAGCACCAGCTGAGCTACAACTTCCACATGAGAGATTTGTTCTTAAGAGGCATTGTACTTTCAATCTCTACTTAAAATGCTGATTATCACAAAATTATAAACATAAAAATACCACTGAAATTTTTCTCTCTGATTAGCCATAAAAGAAATTTCATAGTAATAGTAACTTTTTTTTTTTAAAAATGATGCCGTGTATGCGGCCTTCTTCATTACATCATTGAAGTTACACATAACCTTCTTATTGCATTAAAACACAGACTTATGTTTGATTTTTATTAAATCAAGAAAGCGACAGTTTTTAATTACCTTTTTTGCCACCTACTTGAGGCAGTAATTCTAGGAAGTTGCAAAGATAATTACATTATGACATTCATTATGTATTCTTACTTCAAAGAAGAAAAAAATTGCATGAAGTAACATATCCTATTAATCACAGAGATTTGACTCCATCTAATCTTTCTCTATAATTCTGGCTGGAAAGCTATTATAATGTCAAATACTATTAGTGAAGCCTTAGCTACTCAATATATGCAACACAACTTCTTGCATGAGAATTATCTCAGAGCTATAAGACAATAAAAGGGCAGCAGAGCCTGTGGCCTCTGCTCTCCAATTCAGTAACATGAAGAAAAAGTGAATTCACTAGGAGCTGCCAAGTCTGAAACATCTCAGTTCAATATGATTTCACCAAAGATCAAATGGAAAGTCTAATCTTGTTTTCTAGACACTTAAATCCCATTTTCCCAGGCAGATTGACCCCCTGGTTTGTCCAAATGTGTCTTAAACAGAATATCTTATTCTGAAGTGTCTTTTTTTTTTTCTTTTAATACAACAGGCACAATAGCATCAAATACATCAGTGTCACAGCTATTGTTTCCAAAGATCAGGCAGAAGGCCACATATACGGAAAGTAGAAAGCATGTTGCTAATACTTTTACAGTACATTTATACTTTATGGAAACATTAACTTACATATCAGAAATTATTAGCTTGTTATTCTCCTATATTTGTAATCATCGTGCATTGGTAGAAAGCAACACAAACCTTTATTAGAACTGCTGGGCCTCTAAGTTTTCTTTTGTTTTGTTTAAGTAAAAGATTGACAGGAGTGAAGTTTTACTAATATTTCATGAGTGTTTTGTATATGAAAGGCACCCTGCTACTCAGTCATATGCATGCTACCAAAATAGTTAAAATAAAATTAATAAAACATGTAGCCAAAATGTTGCTTAAGATAGAGTACCTACACAAAAACTTCAGTTATAAATTCTACA
This sequence comes from Mesitornis unicolor, assembly GCF_000695765.1. Taxonomy (NCBI): domain Eukaryota; kingdom Metazoa; phylum Chordata; class Aves; order Mesitornithiformes; family Mesitornithidae; genus Mesitornis; species Mesitornis unicolor. The sequence continues at coordinate 1,624 of NW_010203708.1, read as the reverse complement.
TATATGGGATTTAAACAGGTATTTTCTCCTTTTGGCATCTGATATTTAATTCTGAAATCATTGGTTTGTTCTACTCTAAATAGCTGCTTTTTTCATTTCCATGGGTTTTCCCATTTTCCTTCAGCAAGACTTTATTTTCAATTCAAAGACCAAATTTTTAAAATGAGGTAAGAATCTATGTTGTAATTAATTAGCAAAAAGTTTACCAAGTTTTTATCTGCAAATCTGACTTAAGTCACAATGTTATAAGAAGTTCCACTTCAGATATAATTTAGAGTCCTGTGTTCATTATTTGCTTAGGGAAAAAAAATAAAGCTGATATTACAATACCAGTAAAATCCAAAGTATACTAAAATAAATAACAAAATTTACCACTATCCACACCGAGAAGGTTTCATTCCTAGTGTTTTGCTTTTTAGGCAGAACAGTACATGATGAAGAAATCTATAGACATTTTGGTTTTCAAATTTCCCGGTCTTGGCAAAATTGATAGCAACTTAGCTCCAGCACTTTGTGTGGCAAAAACAATCTCTGATTCTCCATTAAGTTCAGTCCTGTATTAAAAGCAAGGGAAGTGCTTCTCTTCCAACTTAGCGTACTCAGCACTGTATCTTTCTATTTCTTCATTCTATAGGAATGAAAATGTAATTTAAGGACAAGATGAAGCTTACAGTAAATTGATTCATTACAAAAATGCTTTCTTTTCCATTTAAAAATTATTACTAATTTTGAATACAGCAAGCCAAGAATCTAGGCAGGTAATACTGTTTTAACAAACAGTTCCCACAAAAATACTCCTTTTTAAACTGTGGTAACTTATAGGTGTATGCATTCAGAAAGAGAGGACAAGGCTTAACTGGTTGTTTTCCCTCTACTAAAACAGGACTTTTTCTTCTGCCCCTCTAATCTCAACTGATGGAGCAGGGAAAGAAACTCACATGCAGCTATATGCCTTTGGAAATATTTATGCTTAGTTCTAAAAGTTAAACAATGTCAAAACCCAAAAAAGCCAAAATATTCCTTCGCACTCAAATAAAATACATAGGTTAATGTTTTGTTTTGTCTTGCACCATTTAAGAAGAGGAATAGTAATAACAAATACTATAGAATAGTGAAAATTTGCAATAAACAGACAACAGTATTAGGCAGATTTAGAGAACTAATAAACAAGTAAAAGAAATAATTAATGACATCATTTTAAAAGGCAAAAAAACGCCCCGAAACTCCAGCAGCTGAGAGATGAAAAAACTCTATTTTCCCCATTAAAAAAAAGAAATAAAGCAACTATCACTGATATTTCCACAGTATTTTAACTTAAATTACTAAAAAATGAGAATTAAGTAAGCAAAAGAGGAGACAATAATAATAATAGCAATAACTGAGGCAGCACATATCAAATTAGATGAGTTATTTTGCTCATACGTAGCAGATACCATTAGAATTTTCTTTTTTATTTTCTATTTTTAAGAAGTTATTATTAAATATATTGTTGTACAAACAGGGTAACTATGAAAATGTTAAAGAAGGAAACCAGTAAGGACCTGAAAGAATCTGAGAACATATTTTTTTAAGATGCAAGTCTGTTTGATGCAATATATTACAGAATCACAGAATATTAGGAGTT
>NW_010203707.1:18776-20991 GCF_000695765.1 Mesitornis unicolor | reverse complement strand
CAGGATGGATGCAGAGCAGCTCTGCTCGCCCAGATGTAATTAAGGTTGTGGTGAACACTCCCACTCACAGCAGGCACAGAGCTGCAACGTAAACACTCCCTGCAACGCCGGCTCAACACAAGGAGTGGCAAAGTCACACAAAGCTGCGTGCCCTGTCCTCAACTTTTCAGGAAAAAGCTTGATTTAGCTTTGGTAAGAAACACCTCACAGCGCAGTTTTCCCTTTTTCAAGGAAGTCTCGCTAAAAGGCAACACACGGTACGAGAACACACAGCTGTGGCAGCCAGTCATTGTTACTGGCATCAGCAAAGGCAGTGGCTTCAAACTGCCTGGCAAAGGCAAAATACAAAGTGCTCAGTAAAGTGAGGGGAAAACAATTAGTCTGGTATTACAGGAAGATACAGCTGGGTGACACGGCAGAGATGGAAACGGAGAGGATGGCCTCAAAGCAGAGCACCCACTCCGCAATTAACCGCGCACGTGCCAAAGCGAGAGCAGCTCAAAAGGTTCCCAATACGTTAAAAGATCTGACAAGGGGATGTGAGCGCTTTCTGCAGCAGTGTGAGCACACACTAAGGAATGAAATATGAACATGAAAAGTCACTTTTCAGCTCACTACAAAACCCCTCCCACTCCCCCAGAGGCAGTGTGAACACTACTTTTCAGTCTGCAGGGGCACTCCCAGCCAAACCCCTGGGTCGTGCTGTCTCCAGTCCTGGCAGCCATCCTGGTCCTCCTCCAACGTTCTGGTCCTGTCAGCCCACACTGAGGGCACCGTCCTCTGCCAGGCTTTGGTCACCACCTCCCCCAGGTCCGAGGTACCCGTCTGCAGGATCTGTCTCCTGACATCACACGGCAGAAGGAAACAGCAGGTTGCTCTCATTGAGAAACAACAGCTAGCACAGAAAACATCAAATACAGAAATAGCATCTACTTCACCCCTCAAAGCCACACAGCACGAGCTCCCTCATGGCTCCAGGAGAGCTCACTGCTGTTGAGGAGTGCAGTACAGGGAATACTTCATTACGAATCACTGCAATAGCAGCACGGCCCATTTCAGACCTTAATCCTGCCCCTGCTCTTCTGCGGGGTCACAAGAAATCAACTACATCTCCCTGCTAAAGCACAGCGCTTCACTGCCTCTGCCACGGGAACACGCTGAAGAAAACGTGACCAGCCAAAGAAAAAGCAAGCGCTAGTGTGATAATGCAAACCTGAATGTTTACTTCCATAACCAATCAAAGCATGCACACACAAACCCCACCCTAAGTTAAAGAAGTTCTGATTTACATCCAGCTGAAAATACAGAAGGCAAGCAAGGAGCGCAGATGAGCTGCAGAGCTGCCCTGCCCCAGTCACTGCAGCTGGGCCAGCCCCAGCCCTTGGCTGCCCACTGCTTGACACAGAGCAGGGCAGACCATGACAGGGCTGTAAGCGGTGGACAGGCACAGAGGAGCCCCTGGACTCCAGGGAAAATTATCTTTCATCCCTACACAGCCCACACCAAGGTCTGGGCCGCCAAGTGTCATTTTGCAGATCCACAGTGATTTCGAAAATACAGTAACTTGGTTTTGCACAATTCAAAGAAGAGAGAGCCAGAATACACCCCCAACTCGAGAATCTCCATTTGTGTTATTTCACAGACATCGTAAGATCACTACAAAAAGCTATTGCCCGTTACACGCAGAGCGTGATGCGGTCAGTGATGGCTTTGTTTTCACAAAAGCCAAGTGAAGCTGTTATTTTTGAAATAGTTTTCCTCTGTAGAAAAGTATGTTGTTGTTGTAGAACCAAACGATGAAAACATGCACCGCAGCCTGCCATGAATCACACCTCAACAATGCACACAAGGCGAACACTACAACAGCTCAACCTTCTGTATTAAAACTTCCATTCAGTAAAAATTGATGTTTCCCAGCATCCCCCCACCCTTTCCTTGCTGTGCACCTACAAACTTACATGAAAGGAACTTCAAAAACCATCTCTGCTTTTGTCAGGACATTTTTCCTCCACGCCTAACACACAGGGCACACCTGAAAGCTGTCTGACAAGTTATTATAATCTCTCCAAGCAAATCCCCAAAACATTTTGAAGAGCAAAGGCCCAGTTGTTTGAATCAGGCAATCCCATGTGGCAGAACTTGCTATTTAGACCTAAAACGTCTTGGAAACTTTCATAAACTTAAGCCAAATTAGATTTCAGATACTTGGAGGGGA
>NW_010203707.1:18300-18722 GCF_000695765.1 Mesitornis unicolor | reverse complement strand
TTCTTGGAACGACCCCGGCACAGCTGAGAAGCCTGTGACAACCAACTCCAGAGCAAGCTCACCAGGTACCTCAGCTCTGGGCTCTGGGGAACACAGATGCATTTCTAAGAAACCAGAAGCAAGTACCCTCAGCGAAGCTTCGCCACAGCTTAAAAACTCCCTGGTTGCCCTGGCTCAAATCAAGAGTTTCACACCAGCATAAAGGCAAGCTCAGGGCCTCCTTGCAGGGTCCGTCCCCTCCCGAATCTCTGTGCTTGTTAAACCAGATCTCATTAATTTTTGCCCCCCCCACCTCTTCCTATGACTATAAAGTATACTTCTGCATGCTTCCTCTTAATCTTTAAGCTAAAACAGAAATGTGGGAATTGGCAATAAACAGAAGGGGTGTTTCACACAGGCATTACATCTGGGGGTCCTGGTGG
>NW_010203707.1:0-18165 GCF_000695765.1 Mesitornis unicolor | reverse complement strand
GGGGTGGTTGTAGGGCAGAGAGGTTCTCCTCCCCCTCTACTCTGCCCTGGTGAGACCGCATCTGGAATATTGTGTCCAGTTCTGGGGAGCATCTCCCTTATGAGGAGCGGCTGAGGGAGCTGGGGCTCTTTAGTTTGCAGAAGAGGAGACTGAGGGGAGACCTCATTCATGTTTATAAATATTTAAAGGGTGAGTGTCACGAGGATGGAGCCAGGCTCTCCTCGGTGACAAACAATGATAGGACAAGGGGTAATGGACACAAACTGGAACACAGGAGGTTCCACTGAAATTGGAGAAGAAACTTCTTCTCAGTGAGGGTGACAGAGCCCTGGCCCAGGCTGCCCAGAGAGGTTGTGGAGTCTCCTTCTCTGCAGACATTCAAAACCCGCCTGGACGCCTTCCTGTGTAACCTCATCTGGGTGTTCCTCCTCCGGCAGGGGGATTGGACTGGATGAGCTTTGGAGGTCCCTTCCAATCCCTCACGTTCTGGGATTCTGTGATTACCTACAACCTGGTAACAGTCTCATAAAGCCTCCAGTCTTTCAGACGTGGAGTTGTTGGTTGTCACCACCTCCGCAGTCCCCTCGTTAAAGCTGGAAATTTCAGTACTGCTGCTGGAGCAGTACAGCTGCTGGTGCCCCAGGCCATCAGCTCTTTTTTGGGGATAAAAGCATCAAGCATTTATATTTAGATCATCATTTATATAGACAGACGCAGATATAAGTTGAGATACATAGATCTAGAGATGTGTTTACATATACATGCGAGTGTAAGTGTATCATATCAGATATCTATCAGTATCAGATAGAGAAGGCAAAAAGAAATGCATGAAACTTGACCACAAAGGAAACTCTCACTGAAATCTAAGAGGAGACTTAGGTCTTGCATGATCCCTCCCACACAGTCTGCAGTTACCACCACAAGAAAAGTTATTAGGCAAAAAAGAGGTGCAAAATGGGTTTCACTAAATGAGAACAAGGCCGATGTCTGTTGTGCTGCTGATAGCCAGAGGCAATTTGTGGATTTCCACCTCTGTGGTTCCTCGCCAGAAGGGTCCTTAGGAAGTGACACAGATTTATTTAGAGAGGTGGAAAGAGTGCTCATGCATTAAAGCTCTTCAGTGGCTCTTCTCTCCCACACCTGATCTTCCATCTTTTGACTAGCCAGCAGATGAAGGTAAACTAATGGAGGACTAAGTGCTCAAAGAAAACCCCACAGCTTCTGTGAACCTTCATGATCTTATTTCAGGCTTTGGAAGGTAAGATTCATAGGATCACAGCATCACAGAATGGTTCAGGCTGGAAGGGACCTTCAAGATCATCTAGTCCAACGCCCCTGCCATCAGCCAACACTCTTGTGTTATTAGTACAAATACAAGAACTGCTGATCAACAGTAAAAACCAGCTTAGCGTTTCACTACAGATCCCATACAAATGTGCTTGACTCAACATGACTGGACAGTAACAGGAGCTGTCAGAGAAACAGAAAAAACAACTCTGCTAAAAGGACAACAAATCAACCATCAGACGTGAACCAGCTGGGAAGAGAGCAGCAGTGCTCACAAAGTGGCTCACCAGCCCCTTGGACTCCTCAAAGCAGCAACGCCACCAGGGTAAACTCTGTGGCCGCATGAGACACGACAAGTTTGAAGATAACTTCCACCGGCAGCGTCAGCACCGCTGTCCTGGACTGGCACAAGCTCTTCCAGGAAAATCTGCTCAGTCTACCAAAGAAAAAGTTATCTGATAACTGATCATTACAAGAAAACAAGTAGCAAAAACCCAAGCTCAAAAACCTCCTCCACTTCTGAAGCAGCCTAGAAATACACTATTCTACCTCGTTTTCATGGCACCCTCCCCTGGGTTTTTCTGTTTACTCAAACTTCAGCTGTTAACAGACTCTACGCAAAAGCTTCAGCCTTTATTCGAAATTGAGCTCCACTGCTTCAGAATACTGAGAAAAATACAACAACTTCAGCACCCTATGAACATTTAATATGGAAAATGAGTCCAGAAAGCATCCAAACATTTTCACAGATCACCTCTCAAAATATATAAGCAAGGTTTAGAAAACTAAAACAACTCATTACACAATGGTATCTAAATTAATCAGTTTAAGTTGGGATCACATTATGAGACGACACAGAGCTGGCCAAACCATTCTGAGGAACCAACAATCAGAGGAAAAGGATCACAAGGGCAGAAGAGAAACCAGGAGGGCAAATATTTAGAACAGGATGGCAGTGCACGAGCGCTCAAAAATGTGTTGTGTAAAACTGAGGAACACGCTGGGAAAGTGCTCTGCAAGTTCTCTGTACAAAAACAATCTACACTTTTATAAAACTTGGCGGCAGAGGAGCAGATTGGGCTCAATTCATCAAACTGCAAGGCCAGTGTGTCCCATTTGAAAGTGTATCAAATGAGAACACATCCAATTTACACTTCATTTCCTGCATCTGAACTACTAAGGTCACAGAAGTCGGGCCACTCTGAAACACAGCATGAGGTTTTAAGAACACAGCAGACATATCCTAAGTCTCTCAAAGAAATCCATCCTAATAATACCTGTTTCTACAGAGAGGCTTTTACTGACCTCATTCTGCAATTGATTCCTAAAAGGATAAAAGCTTTGCTTACAGAAGATATTAATTGAAGATAATTAAATGATTGAAATCTCCATGTCAAAGACTAAGGCAGCGTAATGCTTTCTGGAGAACACTACTGAAGGTCTCAATGTCCTGAACTTCAGGTTAGGGGGAAATCAGAACTAATCTGTCTTGGGCAGGTCAGAAGCAGCAGCACAGCCCCAGACTCTCCCGTGGACACGGCCACACAATATTCCTGTTGTCAGGAATGCACCAAAGCCCAGCGGGACCGCAGGACAGGACACCACGCGCTGTGCACGACAGGGCAGCCCTGCCAGCCTTCCACAGGGCACGCAGGGCGGGGGACAGAGGTCACAGAATCCCAGACCGTTAGGGATTGGAAGGGACCTCCAAAGCTCATCCAGTCCAATCCCCCTGCCGGAGCAGGAACACCCAGATGAGGCTACACAGGAAGGCGTCCAGGCGGGGTTTGAATGTCTGCAGAGAAGGAGACTCCACAACCTCTCTGGGCAGCCTGGGCCAGGGCTCTGTCACCCTCACTGAGAAGAAGTTTCTTCTCCAATTTCAGTGGAACCTCCTGTGTTCCAGTTTGTGTCCGTTACCCCTTGTCCTCTCATTGTTTGTCACCGAGAAGAGCCTGGCTCCATCCTCGTGACACTCACCCTTTAAATATTTATAAACATGAATGAGGGCTCCCCTCAGTCTCCTCTTCTGCAAACTAAAGAGCCCCAGCTCCCTCAGCCGCTCCTCATAAGGGAGATGCTCCCCTCCCTCCATCATCTTTGTAGCCCTACGCTGGACTCTCTCCAGCAGTTCCTGTCCTTCTTGAACTGAGGGCCCAGAACTGGACACAATATTCCAGATGCAGTCGCTTCCCAAATGCATTCTCCACAAATCAGTGAGAGTTTCTTCTTGCCCCAAATCGTACCAAATACATGGTTGCTATCCTATGGCATTGTCCTACTTCTCAGAGTTCCTATTTTAATGGCACAGCTTCAGACCTTGCTAGAGGCGAGCGGTGTTAGTTGAGAAAAGCAGAATTCCTTCTTCATTCGCACCCGCAGACACCAAGGCTGCAAGCCCAGAGCAGCAGACCCGAGGCGTGCACTGCGGCCATCGCACACGCAGGCGCTGCACCTGGGTAACCCAAACAAGGCTCTGGCGCAGAAAGACGGCCCGATTTAGGAACTGGGATAAACTGCGTGCTTACCATTAAGCACATATTTCACATTCTTTCTTCATTCATCAACAAACTACTGATGCTCGAATTGAGCTAATGAATTTATTTTGTACCTACAATGTTACCGGTTTTCCACAAGCCAAAGAAAGCGAAATCTGTTTGAAAACCCCGTTAACATGACCCGCTTTTCATCGCGTTAACTCTTTAAACACAGCAACTGGTAACACACCCCAGTAGATCAGATTCCTCCTCCAGCTGTACGCCTAAAATTTAGAAGACAAGTTTACTCTTACAAATAATCTTTATCTACCGTTGTTCATTCAGAACTTGAATATGGTTCTGTTATTTTTAGTGCTTAGAGATTTCGTGAGCTAAAAACCCTCTCCCCATGTTTTAAGGTTATTTTTATTCACGTTGCAGAAACTCCTTATCTTTGGCAACAGTGGCTTCTTTTTCTGTTTTAATAAACAGCGCTGGTGTTTCTAGGAAGGCCTCATGCACACTCCCTCGTTTAATCTCTTTTACTGACACGACTCCTAGAGCTAGGAGACTTGCATGCAGCTTTGCCAGGCCCTAACACCAACTCAGACTGCACCGGACAACTTCTTGTCAAGAAGCTGCTGGGGGATTTTTTGGGTTTGGTTTTTTTTTCGGTTGGTTGTTTCGTTGTTTGTTCTTTTAACTAAGCTTCTATTACATGACAATACTAAAAATTAAATCCTCTCCACTTAAAAACACAAAGGAGCTTGAAACTTCAGGCTTTCATGTTGCAGAAGAATGCAAGAAAGTCCTGCTTTTTTCAAAAGCACTCTCATGGCAAGTGTGCAAGATGCTATGGCTGCAGGAAACGGGTAAATTTTAGCCAAAAAAAAAATAAAAGAGAAAAAAAGGAAAACTGAAGTCTTGTTTGCACAGCTTGTGACACTGCCACCTGCTACAGCTCCCTCTGCTCTCGTGACAAAGGTTAAGTGCCAATTGGGAGGAATATTTTTCCTGCTTGTGCTCTTGCTGCAAAGTGGACGTGAAGAACTGTGTGGAAAGAAACCAGCCAGTTAAACACTGGTGCTGCACAGCACACACAGCTCTGGTTCTCATTCAGAAAGGACTCGCAGGAACAGGAGGAGTTTCAGAGTAATGCAGAAAAACTCATCAAAGGTGTAAGACAGCTTCCCGGTGAGGAACAGCCAGGTGACAAGGACCCTTCAGCCTGCAGAGGAGTGTTAGGACACATCAGGAATTAAAAAATAATGAAATTACACTGCAGGTGCCTGCAGTACAGGAAGCTGCTGACAGCACACTGGCTGCACGTATGGCAGAGCAGGATACAGCATCTACGCAATCTTAAGCGGCATGGAGAGAAGAGATAGGGTTTGTTATCTCTTCCACTACACAAACTAGGGGCTGCCCAACAAAGCTGGTATGGAGCAGGGTCCAAAACAGCGTGCACCGACTGACCGCAGGCTGCTGCGGGTACAAGGAGTTTACACAGGATCAAAGGGAAATTGGAAAAGTACTTGGACTAAAGATCCATAGAGCATTATAAAACAGACAAACTTCATCAGGCTCAGGAAATCCCCCAGGCTGAAAAAGAAAACAATAAAATAAAATTCAGAGGCTGGCCGTGTTTGTGGGGAAGGGCAATGCCTGCCCTGTTCTTCCCGTGCTGGGCCGTGTCTGCTCGCAGGCACAGGTCTTCAGCTGGAGTGAGCAAAACTACTCCTAAATTCACAACAAAGAGAAAGGACAGTGTCATCCCTGACCGATGAGCCAGCTCCCTACCCTCCAAAGCACCTTTTCTGATGTTTCCTTTCTACAGAAAGTGTCACCTGTGCCAATTCATCCCTTTGCTCTTCCCAACCACTTTAGCCATCCACATTTGAAAGCAGTCAGCACCACCTTTTCCTTCCACCTCTATCACCTCTATAAATGGCTGTCAAAGGCAAAAAGTTACTGCGTGGCCACACACCCAAACAGTTACACCCTCCTCAGCCATTCCTTGTGCCCATGCATGCCTGCACACAACAACAAACCAAACCCAAATGAAACAACACACACTGTTTATAGCAGCTATGATGTCTGCTATGATGCACAGTGACACGCATCCATTTTTTACATTTTCTAATTGTCACATTATTGAGTCTGCATTAACATTCAGATACCCAAAACCTTGGCTTGTGCAGAGGAGGAAGAAAAACGGTTCAGATTGCACTGCACGTGCGAAGCAAGGTCTTCTCAAATCAAAGCACACGCACAGGGCCTTCACCTTCCAGGAGCTCACAAGGGACAGGGTTAAACCATTTCTATGCACAAACAAGTTTTAATCAACAGTGTGCAAGTCTCCTTTAGCGTTTACCTTGTGGAACACGTCAACAGTAATACTTCAGTCACTTCGGTGAATCAAGCCTCACTGCTGCCACCACTTCCAGGCTCATCTGCAACCACTACAGCATCTGCTCAACCTGATCTACCGACACAGAAATCAAGTAACTTTCTCCTGTCAAAGCTCTCTCTGGTGCTCCAGCTGCCGCAGGCTGCTTCCAGGCAGCTGAAAGCATCACAGTGATCAGCGGGGCCATCCAGACCCCCCTGTTCAGAGCTGGACTCCAAATGCTGATGTGCTGGTTACAAATCCTAAAGGTGAATGTATGTCACAAGCCGTACTGCTGCCTCCTCCCCTACACTAGAAAACTGCCTGAATCCCTGAGATGCCACCTAAAGCGGCCCTGCAAACCCAAGCAGGAAGCAGCAGTACTGCCAAGGCAGCTCCATCACCCCAGCTGCTCCTGGAGCAGAGTCTCACAAAGACCAGAAGACGCAGGTCCACACGACGTTAACTGCCTGGGGACGCTGCGCAGTGTGATCCTGGGCTCTGCTACACATTCCTGCACCCCTGCTTGCACCAAATCTGTCAGTCAGTGGTTGCAGGAAAACTAACACAAAGGAAAAAGGAGGCGGAAAAAAAGTCACCACATTCCACATCTAAAAGGGAGAAGTAAACACTGGGACATGCTCCTAACTGGGAGATACATGTTGGCCCACATTCCTTTTACCAAGGTTAATATCCTGGCCAGTGTTCTGACATTTACCTCATCCTTTTCAAGTCATTTAAACCATTACAAACCCTGTATTTATAGCTCGATACCTTCCATGGCTCCCTCCATGGGCATACCCTTCCAAGCACCTCCACCAGCTTCCTCTCTTGCAACCGCTCTCAGGCAGCCTTTTAATCTCTGTGAGCCTGACTTATCTTCATGCTGCCTTGATCTTTATCTTACTCTCCACCCCAGCACATTATGTTTCACCCATCTCTTCAGTTTCATCTTTTAAATTGTAAGCTCCTTAGGACAGGGACAAGCACATTTCCATTTGCGGCACGCTGCAGGGGACCTCCGTCCTGCCTACCTGTTCAGGTTCTATGACAAGCAGAGATCACGTCTGGAGCCACGAGCCTTGATTAACAGACTCACTGGTGTCACTAATCTCGAACTGATTTCCTGTTCACCACAATCTGCAATTTAAAAATCGCCTTGTTCTAAAAACAAAAACAAAGAACGCCCACACCCCACCCCAAAAGACCACCACGGAGTTAAATATAGATGGCAAACACCTCTCAAATTATCTTGCATAACGAAAAGCAAATATTCTGGAAGTCTGAACTCAGCAGTGGAGGTTACTACTGAAAACCCAAACAGCTTACAAGTTCTAACAGACTAAAACACCAGAAAAAGTCCTCAGAGCAAGCAGTATCGTGTTGGTTTCTATACATACACACGCGAGCACACACTCATATTGGTTTAAACATAAGAAATGCTTTAGACCTACAGGACAGTATGTTCTTTCACCTATCTTGACAGAAGTTTTACCTGCATCCAACTGGTGCTGACCACCACCCTTGGCCCCCTCACCTGCAAACGGGCTCCAGTTACTCAGACCTGGAAAGCCAAGGTGCTCAGACTCGAGGAGAGGCCTTTCTGGACCTGGTTTGTCTTGGCCATTTTAGCTCTACTGTCAATAAGGGGCCACAAATGTTGTAGAAACACCAATACCTGTCAATAGCTTAAACCAGATTTCATACAGATTAGGTCTCACATGGCTCACATTAATAGCTTTTCTTGATCTACTATGATAGGTTCTCATTTATCTGCTTCACTGTCGATAGGAACTCTCCAAACTCCTGACAGCCTAAGAGATCTGTGTCAAAAGAAAAGAAGTACCCATTTCCCAAAAATAATTCAGGCTCAGTCTATCCAGCACCAAAAAAAAAGTTACACTGCAAATTCAGCTGTTCAGCAAGAGCCTTTAACAATAAAGCAAGCTGGCCTGGCACGAGTACGGTAACAGAACCTCACCATTCTCCGTGGAGGGAGTTATATCATTTATTTGTGTCTCAGTAAAACCAGAAGCAAGTTTAACCAGGTTTCTTGCATACCTTTTGGTATCACTTCCCATTATTTTCAGAAAAAAGAAAACATTTTGGTATCTTCAGACATTTCACAAAATCCTGTCCTACTAAAAGCAAGCTGGCCTGGCACGAGTACGGTAACAGAACCTCACCATTCTCCGTGGAGGGAGTTATATCATTTATTTGTGTCTCAGTAAAACCAGAAGCAAGTTTAACCAGGTTTCTTGCATACCTTTTGGTATCACTTCCCATTATTTTCAGAAAAAAGAAAACAACATTTTGGTATCTTCAGACATTCCACAAAATCCTGTTCTACTAAAAGGGAAGCCTTTCTCCAAGTAGGTAGCGTATTTATGAGCCTTTCATACCCTAGCAAACACTATTCTTGCCTATTTTATGCCCTAAATAATAATTTGATATTTATATGTGTTCATAATATACATATGCTATACAGTGAACACAAGCACTATTCACCTTGCAGTAATGATTTCAAAGTTTTCTGTTTTCTCGAGTCACATTAAATGGCACTGTCGCCTTGGCGTGACAGCCAAATCTTAACTACATTAACTTCAGTACGAGCCATCTCTTTCAAAAATCCTTTCTTCTCAGAAGATTAAAAAAAGATTAGACTTTAAACTTAACTCACAAATCACTGGCAGGCAACACACATGTACAGACACACAGAGGCAGCCAGAATTGTTAGCATCCATATAGCTACATTAACAGAAAAATAAGCAACCTTTGCCCCTTAAGACACAGCTCACGACTTAACCAGGACAGAAAATGCTTGTTAACAGTCTACTGAACTGCTGCTCTTGGGTAATGCTACACCTGAAGCAAAATCTCCACAAATCCAAGCACTTGTATGTCCAAGATCATGCAGATAAGATACTCAGCAACACCTCTGAAATGCCTTTGATGAGCTGGGCTAACTTACCTTTTCTCCCCCCTGCCCCCCAGTGTGTCACAAATCCCTACTGATCAAGGTTCTCAACTACACAGTAACTGTCCCCAGGCTGAGTGACCTTTACAGACATGCAGGGCTTGGTTAAAACTAGAACTTACTTCTTCCTCTTGCCCAAGTCACTGCTTTAACCTGTGCAACGTGATCACTGGATCGTTGCTAATATTCAAAAACTAAATGTGAAAAAAAGACAAACCAGCAAATCTGCAGGGTGGGCCATAGGACAGCTCTCCAACCAAGTAATCACGTACCACTTTAGGATGAGTCATTAGACAGTGCTGCATTTTTAGGAAAAAACAACAGCAATAATACATCCCCCAGGCTCCAGAAAGCTTGACACTCTCTTACCTGCCTTTCACTTCTATCACTCCATTTTCTTCTGGGTTGAGGAACACCACAGTACTTAAAATAAAACTGCAGTTTGTTTCCCACTTCAGGTCAGACAAACAAACTTGTTAGGGCAATCAATACACTGGACACCACTCGGCATGTTTTCGGGAGCGCCACTGACCCACAAAGACACACCAAGGTACAACGCAGTACTGTAAGCTCTTTATCGTACCACCCAAAACCTCAAGGTAGGAACCCTCCCCTCAGCAATCAACATGAGGAAAACTTTATTAAAGATCCTTTGATTAAAAAAAGAGCATATGCAAAGGAAGAAAAACCCAACCCCAGCTCGATCTGCTGCTAACACGTCACTGGACAGACAAAAAAGCCTTAGGAAGCACCCAGTGGCAAACCACTCTGGGCTGGAAGGACTCGGTAAGCATCGCACAACTTCTGCTGTGCCCACCTGCCTCTCAGGGTGACAGGGGGACGAGGAGCCCTCAGACACCAGGGTAGGAGGGGAAAATGTGCAGTTTTAGAGGAAAAACTAAAAGGACACTAATGCATTTGATATTTTTTGGGGAGGAAGCTGATAAACGCTGTCTGAATCAGTAGCAATCACTCCTAGAACTCCCCGCGTCCTGCAGCGCTGCTTTAACCTACACCACAGCCACAAGCAGAGAGTTTGACTCCCAAAAAACATACACATGATCATCAGCTGCAACTGTGCATTTAGAGCCTGAAAAGCTGATTTCTGGAAGCATTCTGACACTGACTACAAGTAAGCGCTCTCTCTCAACGGCAGGGGAACAGTCGTGTCTCACATTTTCTCACCCAAGCACAAGTAAAGCCCAACTGACTCTTGGTCAAATACGTCAGAACCAGCTCACCCTGCTCTGCTTCAGCAGCTCGTACTCTACTTGAGAAAGTTACCCAGGGTTTTTTTCAGCATAGCTGTAAGTCACTCAAGACTGTTAAAGCAGCATCTCTTACAGCAACGTTAAAATGGTTTGGGTTTAGTTTGGGGTGCTGGGATTGGCTGGTTGTTGGTTTGGTTTTTGGTATTTTTTGGGGGGTGGTGGTTTCTGGTTGGTTGGTTCGGTTCTGGGTTTGTTTTTTTTTAAGAATTCTTATCCAGGCATTACTTCAAAGATGCAGGACACACAGCAGCTTCAGGATGTGCTTCAGTAGGGTTCTTCAAGTTATTTTTAAATGGGCCTGTGCCTTATGTTTGCTGCTGATACAAAAGAGCCTCAGTCTAAAGCAAGCTTTTAAAAACCACTGGTCTGAAACCCAAAAGGGGCAGTTATTTGCCTGGTATCCTGTAAACTGTAATTTACTATATTAGTAATAGCTCAAACTTCCAGCTTCTGAATTTCTCCAAGTGTCTACTGTCCATTATATATTCTCCAAGATTCTGCATTTGAAATATGCAAAGTTGCCACAAAGGATCTGGACGATTCCGAACACAAGTTTTGCTTTACAGCTGCACTTGTTTTCCTTCCTCTCAGCTCCCCAAAGTGCACACAACGCTCTCACCCAGTCCAGCACAGGAGATTAAAAAGCTGAGGAACGTTTAAATTATAATCCTGCACTTTAGAGAACTTCTGAAACAATACCTTAGCATAGTGTTAGAATATCAGGTAGAGATAAGATTAAAGTGTAAAATAAGTGGGTTGCTATTAAGCTGAACATTACACTTGCTCTGAAGAGTCTGTTTAGTTTTTGAGGTCCAGGGTATCTTTGCAGGTTTAATATTTCTAATTAAGTCTGAAGAAACCTGTATTATACAGGACCCATTATGCAGTTTATTACCGCCCCGTTCTCATTATCCTCCTCGGTTTCTACAAGGTCCAACAACATGGTATACATTAGCTAAGCCCTGTTTGAAGTAGCTTTAGTGTTCTGTACTCCTAGCACAAAATTTCATGACTCAGATTCATGTAATCAAAACTGCAAACTGCTTGCTTCAGTATTGTGTAACAACTCTGTGATGAAACTGTTCTGCTAATGACCGCCTTAAACTCCAAGCATTAAAAATCAGAACCTCATGTTCTTTTTATCATCACCATTATCAATGTAAAACTGAGCTCAATTTTGCCTAAATCCAAACTAAAAGTCTAATGACAAGCCAGGCTCATTTTACCATCTCAAGTCTGTGCCCTCCCGTCCTCCATCCATGCCATGAATGGAGAAGGAAAAAAAAAAAGCTGTATTTGCATCAGTGAACCTGAACCAGGAGTCGTTTGGGAATTACAATGAGGGGGCAGTGATGCATTGGAAACGACTCCACCACCCTCAGCAGTCAGGAGAGCGCAGCTGAGTCACAGAACACAAAATTCTGTTTGAGCAAACAAAAACAGAACCGAAAAGCAAACAATCCAAAGCTGGGAAGTGTTTTCCTCCCAGTAAAACTGCTGCATAGGGAGACAGGAGAAAGTTCACTACCTGAGAGAGTTTAATACATAGGGGATAGGGCTCCTTCCTAGGAAGCAAAGGGTAAATGCATCTGCTAATTGTTTTCCTTAAGAATGGATTTAACCACAAAGCATTTTTCAGGCAAAGGGACTGAAAGAGTGGGATGTAGAAGGGAAGAAGAGACAGCACTCAGTTCTGCCGAAAGTCTCCAAAAGTATTAAAACTATCGATTACACACAGGCACACTACACCTCTTCAGGACATAAGAGGTTTACGAGTGAAGCCTTATTTTCACTATTCAAAATGAACCCAAAAGTGTTTCTCTGGATTGCAGAAAAACTTTTTAAATACTAAAATAAAAGCTTTATTGCAGTAGAAACTGATGAGATGTTTAAACACAGACTTCCAAAGTTATGCCTGATGTAGCTCAGAGACACCATTCAGTATGTGAATGAGAACTGGTATTTTTTATAATCAAGAATTTCACGTCTTCACTGAGAAAGAGATACACACCATCAACCCACAACACCGGTCCAGTCTGGCAAGCTACTTTAAACCTGGACTATTCCAAAATCTGTTCACCCTCCGTGAGCCACCTACAAGGGGACAAGGTTGGTACCCCACCTGCCCTCCTACCATGTACCAGAAATATTTTATGCTGTTTTTATAGAAACCTGTCAGACCTTGCTTTGGAGCAGTGTTTTGTAATTTTGTTTTTCTTTTTTAGGACTACAGACAAAAAACCAAAACCAAACAACAAAACCCAACCTAAGCTCCTACTATTCTTATGCTGAACTTCCTGCCAATGCCTGTGTTTTTATGCAGAGCTTCTTTCACTTCACTTCACTTTAATGCATGTTTCATTTCCAGAAAACTTCAGTTCACAGCAAAAGCCAGCAGCTGTATCCTCTCGCTCCTCTGCAACTTGTAATAGAGAAGGGAAAAGCCCCAAGCACAGGGCTGTAGATGTTCTGTTGTAGCAGTAGTAAGCAAAATGTTTAACATAAATATAATTTCTAAACACATAGCTTGAAAGTATTTTTAAATGTAATATTGCTAGTACAGCTGAAAGGAAACAATATCTGCTCTTTTTTTTCTCTCAATTTTGTAAGAAGTTTTACTTCACGACACAGATTTTAGTCATGTGAGGGGAATAAGACCAAGCAGGAATTCTGCTGTCTTTGGGGGTGCTTTTTTCAAAAACAAAACACACAAACCAGCTCTGGCAATCACAGTGCCTTGGACCTCGCTGACAAATCTCTGAAGTGATGAAAGACGAACTTTGGAAAAACGCACTTCTTGGACTGGCAGCTTCCAACGTCTTCTAAATTTGATTCCAACCAACAAAACAAAGCAGAGCAAAAAAAAAAAAACCACTGAGGCAAACCACACATTTCTGAGCCACCCCAAGCAGCGCTGCCAAACTTCAAATGGCATGCAAGCCGACTCAGGCGTGTACCTTCCACTATTAAAGGCTACACAGTTCTAAGCTCCTGCAATACCTTCTGCCTTTAGACACTTAAAGTGAAACTAGAAAAAAAAATCCCATCATTTCAGTGTTTAAGACTGTAATTAAAAATATAAAAGCCAGCAGCAGCCTGCCCCTTTACTGCTTCCTCTGTTGACAGAGAAGTAGACACATATCAATGTCCAACAATGATTAAATATTTCCTCTTGGTACTCATCAATTATTGACTACACATACATTTGCAAAGAGGAAAACATTTCCAGTTTGCTATCCGGGCAGGTGAATTACTGTAAAGAGTTCACTGGGTCACTAACACCAAAACAAGGGTTATACCGTCAAGGTTACAGTGCAGCGCAGCACTTGCACAAACACTGCTGCTCGGTCAGTGGATGTGCACAATACCACTAACACCTAATTACTATTTTTTGCTTCCACCATGAGAGCAAAGAGCTTAGCACAGGAATAGGAGCGTCCCTCCTCTTTATCACAGCCTTCCTCCCCAGCACTTTTTTTTTTTTTTAACTTAAACACACACCTCAAAGTGCATTACCTTAAGCTGGGTCAGACCACTGATGATGTGAAAGCCAGCAGCCTTCTCTCTAAAGTTTCGGACCAGGAAGCCACCACTCAGAGCCTGCTCCTCCTCTGCTACAGGCATTCCTCACCTGCTCTGCAAAAGGCAGATCCCTCTGCACGGCCAGGGAAGGGTTATGGCTCAGCTAAGCCCTTGGACACCGCTAGAAGCTGGTAAAGGTGGAGGGCATGGGCTGCAGAAGCCCCCAGCACCATGATCAGCCACCAAGAGATGGCTTCTTTGGAGGATACAAGGATTCTTTGGAGACCAGAGCTCAAAAGGAGCACATAAAAGCTTCAAGGGAAAAAAACGAGTTCTGTTTACATAAAATTCAACTAAAATGTGAGCAGATTTGCACATAAAAAACCCTAAAACACACATTTCACCTATACTTACTGAAAAAAACAGATCTAAGCCCCAAATATTTATGTCTAAACCCGATTTAGCAGTTTTCAGCTTTCCCTATCAATGACAAATTACAAAGTACCAAGCCCACAAAAAAAAAAAGTGAGGTCATCTAGTTTTAAGAAGGGAATAAGAAGAAAACACAAGTGAAAGACAAAAAAACAAGAACTACCATAACCTCAGGACATGAACTCACAATATGAAATACAATTAACGTCTATACTAGCAAAATTCTTTTATAAAAAAAACCCGAGGCAGATGACAGTTTGACACCACCTCTAACTGCCTTAGAAGAGCCACACAAATCCTTCAGGCCAAGGACCACATCCCCTTGCACTGTTGTGCAGTGGTCAGGATGCTGCACTACGAGACTGGTTGTACTAGGATAATAAACAATATTATAAAAAATATTTACCCCACTCTGGGGACTCCATTTCAGTACTAAATAGACAGTCTAACTCCTACAGTTAAGCAAGCATGAAAAGAAAGTGCTTTTAAAGTCACAAACCTTTTCTTGCAGCATTACACTTGAGAGCGTCAGATCTGCTGAAATCTATGCTTACGTAAGCTCCACTGTCCAAACCCGAAGTGCCATTCTGGAGGTGGCAAGTTGGCGCTGTAGTACTCGCCTCACAGCTTATAGAATCGTCACGTAAATTCAGAGCGATGTAGTTTAAGCCATTCTGAAATCCAGTTGAGGTATCCCTGGACATTTTGCTTTCCTGACCATCAGAAATGTTTTCATCCGGTTTTAACCACACATTGTCAAACGAGGCAGAGCTGTGCCTTTTGCTACTATCAGTAAAGAAAGAGGAGGAGGTCGTCACCGTCCTGGCAGAAGAGAACGTTTCAGAACTGTGTCTCCTCCTGCCTTGAGGATCAGCTCGAATCACTTTTGGTCCCATAGGAGGTTCAGAGCTGGGAACAGAGAAGCTGCTGCTCCCAGGGTATCTATCCACAATGCACAGCCTGTTAACGATGGAAGAAGGGCTGTCAATCTTCACGCCGTCGTCGGACTCAGCGGCAAAAGGCCGAGGCGGTGTTGCTGCCATGTTGAACGTCATTTCCGTGTAGTCATCAGTCCTGTTACTCGCAGTGCTAACACACGCAGTACCAAATGAAAGCCGAGCGTAGTCAGGATTTGGTGGGTTTCTAGGAATACCAGAACTTGCATAAATTGAAATATCCGTTAAAGAGTTAGACAGCTCCTTTGCTACTTTTGGTGACTGTACGTCCAAGTCTACGCTCATATAATCAGAAAGCGGGGACTGTCTGTGGTCACTACTTGAGCCTAGGGACGATGGTGATCCTTCTGCAGACAAGGAATATGGCGTATTACTTGCTTTTTCACTGAAATCAATATTGATGTATTCACCGGGACTCGCTGGCTCAGGTGGAACCGTACGATCGTACATTCTTGGGATCGTGTTACTCCCTCTTGTAGCTAGGGGGAGTCTCGTGGGCCTCATAGCCCTGTTCTGCACAAGTCCTTCGTCCGAACCCTTCACCACAGGCAGTTTAGAGATGCCGTTAGTCAGAGTCTCACTGCTGACCCCTTTTACATTTTCTGGTCCACCACACAAGAGTTTTCCAGGTGAAGACATTGGAACATATTCACTGTGATCACCGTTTTGTCCTGATAATGCCTTAAAGCTTCGGGGCAAAGAAAAATATGAACTGAAACCCTTGGAAACGGAAGCGGTGTGAATATAATTCGAATCATTGGGAAGCTTTGGAGCTGAATTACCAGGTGACATATCCATATACTCATTGTTTATGATCTTCTCATTACTTCCTTTAGAACTAAATCCAGTCAAAGGACTTCGTACAGGTGAAGAGCTACCCTTTGGAAACATCATCATATATCCTCTGGAGTCAACCTGAGACGGTGACCATGAGCTGTTAATCTGCTTTGGAACAGACATGTTTTTAGGAGTCATTGGCAAATAATCGCTGTTGCTGGATAGAGAAGATGCAACTCCTGGCATCATTGGCATGTACCCATCATCCCTGGCTTGACTCCTACTTTGGTTACATAGAGAATCAAGGTTAGCATCGTTGTACTCCGATTCATGGTTATCTTTCAATTTTGGTGTTTCAGAGTAAAGTAATCGTCCGTGATTTCCTGCAGAATCTTCATCTAACGAAGCTGTAGTTTGTGTCATCTTCTGCTGCACTGCTACAGAAGTTGGTTTTGTTAGAGAGTAAGTTCTTTTCCTGAAACACTTTTCAGCTTCCATATAATCATCATCTGCCTGTTGCTTACTCATGGACATGTACTCACTCAGACAGTTCTCCTCTCTGATAGGCGGTGTGTTTCCAAGGGAATCCGGTGTATTACTCCTGACTCGGAAGTACCTGAAATCTCCAGGGCTGGAGCCATATTCATCAGAAGAGATAAATCCCCCATCACTTGGTGAACCACAAACGGATGAGCTAGAAGGCCTGGTCAACGTGTCTGAAGCAGAGCCATGGCCGCTACTGGAAGAAACACTGATGGGACTTGTAGTGGAGGGAAAATGAGAAACGGGCAGCGAAGCAGACCTGGTGTGGCAAGATGAGCTGAAAGCAGCTCTCACGTACCTTCCACTCCCTTCCTGCCGGCCCAAATTCATCCTTGCAGTATTCAGGTGGATCAGACTCCCAGTCACTGACCTAAAAGGTCTGGTCATGGTTCCTTCTCCTTCACTGGATGTTCTGAAGCGATAGGAGCTGCTGCTTTTGGTGGTAGGAGGAGTCCCTCCAGCAACGCTCTCAGTTCTAGATCTCCTCTGCAAGCCCGTCTGGCTGGGGGGCAGGTTGCCCAAGTGCCTCCTAGTGGTGATGAAGGAGATAGGGTTGGTACTACTACCACCACCAGAAGACTGGCTCTTGCTTCGGGGCCTGAACTCTGCAAAGGCCTTTAGAGCTTTCATGGTCTCTAGGAAAGTCTCGTGCATATTCTGGGCAACCACCGAATCGTCCACTTGCATCCAGAGCTCGCCAGGTCCAATGGAGGCAGATCTTCCCACTTCAATGAAGAAGAAGTTCTCCGAGTGGCCGCAGCGGCGAATATTCATTAGCTGCAAATGGACAGAGGGCACCTCCGAGTTTAGCTTGACTAGGTGGATGGCCTTGCTGGACAGGCACAACCTATACACTCCAGTAAGGTTTTTTGTTTGTCCCAATCCTTTGGGCTTAACGTTGACCTGCCACACCTCCTTGAAGACAGTGCCAGGCCTCAGGGCGACCCCGTAGTGCTCGTCATCCTCATCCACGTGCTGATCAGCGTGGTCCTCCTGCTCCAGGAAGCCCCTCTTACTCTGGCTCATGAGCTCGCTGATTGCCTCGTACCAGGCCTCCTGCTCAGCCTCATTCTCAGCCAACATGGCAAAGTACTCGTCCTTGGTGTACAAGGCGATGATGTGCTTGTGCTTGGCATCCGCCCGCCGGCTGACAGTGAAGCACTGGTAGAGGGGGATAACCCGCTTGTCCCCCCGCCGTTCGCAGGCTGCTCTTGAACTTCTTCTCGCTGTCGTAGTACTCCAGCCGGGCGGGGGCCAGGTGGCTCTCGGCCCGCAGGACGAAGTACCGCTTGTGCCCATGCTTCTGCTTCCGCAGGTACCCGCACTTCCTCACGTCCTCCCCGGCGGCGGGCGGTGGGACGCCCCCGCCGTTCGCAGGCTGCTCTTGAACTTCTTCTCGCTGTCGTAGTACTCCAGCCGGGCGGGGGCCAGGTGGCTCTCGGCCCGCAGGACGAAGTACCGCTTGTGCCCATGCTTCTGCTTCCGCAGGTACCCGCACTTCCTCACGTCCTCCCCGGCGGCGGGCGGTGGGACG
>NW_010203706.1:11944-27228 GCF_000695765.1 Mesitornis unicolor | reverse complement strand
GGCTGCTTCCTGTTGCATCTTGGGACGGCTGCGCCTTCCTCCACGTGCTCAGCAGCATCCACCACCATCTGCTCCAGGCACCGCTGCGGTCCCTGGTGACGAGTCACAGCAGTCGCAGTGGCCACGAGGCACTGCTCAGGCACTTCCACTCGATACTACTGGGATTAGGTTTTGTATGTAGTTAAATATCCTTTATCCCTTATTAATTCCCTTTTCCTTTTCCCTGTTGTTTTTTTTCATTAAACTTGTTACAGTCTTAACTTCCAACCTTGTTCAAAGCATCTTTTTCTCTATTCCCTTTTTTTTTAATCCTTCCCTGGTAGGGTAGGGGACACTAGAGAGAAAATCCTGCTCTCTAAGCCTTAAATGTAGACAGAACACTACTATAATTTACTTGGGGAAAAGAGCGATTTAAGAAGGAAATAAAGATATATGGGAAAATAATTGCTTTTCTAGATGATTAAATCAATCATGATTACATTTTCTCCCAAAAATAAGTCTTTATATGTTTGTTGTTCTCTTCTAATTTCCTGGTACCCAGCTACCTTTTTCTGTGATGAAAGCAAAGAAATTATCTGGATTTATTTAAAGTAATGAGAACTCATTGTCATCTTTGGTACTGTACCATAGGAGGCAAGACTGGCCACTCCACAGTTCCCACCTATTCAGAAAACCGTTGCAACTTGCTTTGGTCCCCACAAGCCCTCCATCTTCCCTGGAAGCAACCACATATCTGTCACTAAGCTGAAATCATTAAATTCAGAAAGCCTTTACAGAAGATTCACTGGAATTTGTATGCAATATCTAGTAAAGCTGTAGGTTTCAATGTTTCTTCACACACTCCAGGGCTGGACAATGACTAGATGATCATTGCAGGTCCCTTCCCACTGGAACTATTCTATTCCTATTCCTATTCCTATTCCTATTCCTATTCCTATTCCTATTCCTATTCTATTCTATCAGAAAGACAAAGACTTCTCTACAGGACAAAAACAAAAATAAATGCTAAGAGTATAGATGTGAAAGTGTGATGTGGAAGTGCTTTGGAGGCAGAGATGGTTTTTATTGTTAAATTATGGTTTTTGGTGTTAAATAAATACGTAATTCTACAGTTGAGTAAGATAAAAGGAGACCAGAAAAATATATTTAAAATTTCAATTCTAAGTCATCTCTTCAGATCATCTAATCTACTCCCACTGCTGGGTCACCTCAAGGAGGCTATCCAGGTGTGTGTTCAGTTAGGTTCTGAATATTTCCACAGGAACTCCACAACCTCTCTGGGTAACCTACTTCAGAGTTGGAACATCCCCACAGTAAAAAAAGTGTTTTCTTGTGTTTAGGTGGAATTTCATGTGTTATAATTCATGCCCATTGCCTTTTTTCCTTTCACTGGGCACTACTGAGAAGAGTCTGGCTCTCTCTTCTTCATTTCTTCCCATCAGGTACTTATTCATTTTGTTGAGCTTGCCTCTCACCCTTCTCTTCTCCATCCTGAACATTATCAGTTCTCAGCCTCTCCTTCAACAAGAGATGCCCCGGTTCTTCCATCAACTTTGTGGCCCTTCTCTGGACTTGCTCCTGTGGGTCCATGCTTCTCCACTACTGGGGAGCCCATAACTAAACACAGAAATTTGGTCCTTAGTAGAGGGGAAGGATCACCTTTCTTAACCTACTGACAATGCAGCAGATCATTATCAGAACATGTACTTTTAGCAGGAGTCAGTCAGTCAAAATTAACTGCAAATCATATACCAGTTAGGGGCGCTATATCAGTTAGAGATAACTACCTTTCTTTGTCATATGTTAAAGATTGAGAAAAAAGCTCACAACTCACTAATCAGACTATCTTTGTCCAGCTAATTGAGAACATATCTGCTTCTCATGAATTTTCTAGAAGGGCCACTTGCAGCCTGTCCATATACTGGTGTGTAAAGGAGGTAGGCAAAGAAATCCTCAAAGTAGAGTGGATTACCATGAGACACTAAAGTGCACACCAGTCATTTGCGTTGTAGGGCATTCTCACTCCATACTACAGGATGTAATAAATTTATTTATCAGATATTGCAAATATGCAAGAATATAATTAAATGAGATTGATCAGGTTTTACAAACTATTTCAGGGGAATCTGTATCTCTCTGTCATTTCATGATGCTGTAAGAACCTTCTTCATTCTGCTTTCATTCCCGTTCCGCTGCCCTCATTGTTCCTTACAGACACCTACTTCTTATAAAGAAGAAATTTTCCTTGTACAAGGAGCAGTTTTAGTCATCTTCACACTGCCAACACTTATTTCTCCCTTCTTATCGCATCACCCATTCTTTATTCCTCTTATTTTTGGTTATGTTCTTCTTATGTTTTTATGTTATGTTCTTCATTGCTGAATTTAATAGTGGGTTAGATTGCATACAAGTCAAATATTCCTTATTAGGGTAATTTCCGTGTCTTAAAGATTTCCAGATGAGTTGTTTGGGGGCCTACAACTACCATTCCCATTGTCATTAATAAAACAGATGGGGAGGTATGACTTTTTCCTAAAGTAAAAATAGCTTAAAAGCAATCAGTAAGTTAAAATTGAAACCATAGGATCCCATCAGGGAAAACAGATAAATATATACTTCTGAGATGAATATTCCTTGAATTTGAATAGTTGATATGTTCTGAGGAACGGTACAGAATATAAGAAGCTTCCTGGACATCTTATGTACAGCAAAGAGTGCCTGAAAGCAATTTCTATAGACAAAGACTCTATGACAAACAATAATAAAAAATAAAATGCATATTTTAAAAACGTACTATTTCTACTAGGATTAAAAGTTTTGGTCCAGTACTTAAAGCCTCAACAGCTACCCATTTTAAAATTGGATGTTGTCGTGGTTTAGGCCCAGTGCATAACAGAGCACCACAATGACCCAAAAAAGGGCTAGACAAAATAAGGACTGGGACGGCTTCTCACCACTTAAAAAAGGTCACATGCAAAAGACAGACTCATCAAAAGGAATAAAAACAAAACAATTTTAATTTGTTACCAACATCAGAGTAGAACAATGGGAGATACAACCAGATGTTAAAATCATAACACCTTCCCTCCACCCCTCCCTTCTTCCGGGCTCAGCTTTTGTTCCCAGTTTTTCACCTTCCCCTTCCCCCTTTGCCTTGATGCGCAGAGGGATGGGGGTGGGGGTTGCAGACAGTTTTCAGGCCATGTGCCTCTCAGAAGTAGGAAAAAAAACCTCAGTGCAATGTCTGTCTCTGCTTCCACGTGGCCCCCTTTCCATAGGGGAAAAAGTCCTCAAAAGTCCAATCTGGGTCTGCCCATGGTCACAGTTCCCTCACACACAAACTGCTCCAGCAAACACTGCCCGGAGTCACTGTTTCTTCTGGGGCAGCCACTGCTCATGTGGCCCTGCCCCATCGCTGAAATCTACAGGCTGCAGGCCAGTTGACCCAGCTCTCGCCACGGGCTGCAAAATGGGAACCTGGGTTCTGCGTCCTCCTCCTCCTCCCTCTCCTTTCTTTCCTTCAACTGACCTTGGTGTTCTTCGAAGTTGTTCTCCTCGGGCCCCACTCCTTTCTCCGCTGCAGGTCTCTTCTGATGGTTCTGGAGTTCCTGGCTCACTCTCTGTCTTTTTCTCGGGATGGAGCTGCAGCAGGGCTTAAGCTCAAGTTGCAGTTGGGGCCAGCCAAGCCGGGCAAGGCTGGGGCCGCACCACCCACACATGGGGCCATGCTGGTCAGGGCTGGTGCCAGAGAGAGAGCGAAGGCATGCCCTGCACCTTCCTTAAATACATGAATACACAGGGGTGCTGATTGGCTTGGCCCTGGTCAGAGGTGGGTCTGACAAAGGAAAAGGGGGAGCTTTTCAGGTAGCTTCTTAAAGGGCCATCTTCATAGCCCTTCCCCCATTATCAAAGACACAACCAAAAACCCCTCACAGAAAACTCAATACAGATGTGAAACTTTTTAGGCAAGTACAAATGATAGTATAAATGTTATTCAGTAAATATGGAGTTAAGTTTCTTGTATATGAATCTGATATTGAAAAATTTTTGCTAGGGATAATTTCAATGATATCTACAAGCGGAGAATATTTTAACCATCATAAAAGGTTTACAAGTTCTACTTACTTCTGATGGTACTTTGGACTTCTGAATTATTATTCTCCTTAGTTTCTGTATATGTCTTAAATTCATCTTCTAAGCATTCCATTCTGCAGTTCTGTGCTGAACATACAGATTGGCTGTATTTTTTTTTTTAGTGCATAAATCCCCAGTCTGTGATGTTAGTTGTGCATAATCTCCTCTTACTGAGCAGCAATTCAGTTGTAACTTCTCCTTTTCCTTATTCCATTAGGAACCTGTACTGACTTTTGGAACTAGAAGCAAGTAGGTGCTAGTGATGAAACTTCATCTCTAGGGAAAACAGTATCTTCAGTTTTTGTGATGTGCAAAGGGTATACATGGTGCCTGTGGTCCCATTTTGAATAAACATTTTGAGTATAGTGTATATGTAGCTTTTGCTCTTTGCTACAGTTTTGCTTTCTTCATATTACAGTAAACTACTGTCCTGTTTTGTGCTAAATAGAACTGATTTACTATTTAGTGATTTTACTTTTCGGCTAAGTCTCTTCTAAGTGAATGTACTTGCTGAAACTAGTGGCATGTTTTTCCAGACAGTGTGTACTTCTACAAGCGATAATAACAAGGCCACTGTCTCACAATGGGTGCCGTATCTGTACCTATAGGGAGGAGCAGACAGGACAGATCATCCAGAACTGACCAACTAAGTATTCCATCCCACATACATCACACTCAGTATAAAGCTGAGGGATCATGAGGGTCTTCGCCCCTCCGTCTCAGCCTCTTCCCTCCTGCTCGGCTCTTCTTCTCCTGCGATGGCCGAAGTCTGAGCAGAACCCTGCTAGTTTGTCTGCCTCCAACCCTGATCCATGTGTTCCTGAATCCAGCTCCTGCATCCTGCTCCCACCTGCTGCTGGATCTGGACTGGGATTTCTCCAATGCCCTGCTCTGCAGAGACTCTGGTGACATAATGGCCATTTAGTGGGGTATGGGGAGGACTTTATATTGGTTTTATAAGTATATTTGTACATATCTGTATATATTAAATTATTTTCCTATTTACATTATTATCTTGTAGTATTAGTATTATTGTTTTATAAAATCTATTAGTTTTCTTTTCCAACCCATAAAGTCTCTCTTATTTGCTTTGTCTTCCCTGTTGGGGAGGGGAGAGGGGTTAACAGCACCTGCCCAGGTTTTAGTGGCCAGCCCAGCCCTAAACCATGACAACTACTTATCATCAATATGCTCAGCACACACTCAGTGAGTCAGTTGGTGTCAGGAATGTGGGCTGTATCCATGCATTTGATAATGTGCGTATTTTTCTTCTGTATTGTATAATGTTACAAGCTAGCAAGGCAGAAACAGCAATTATTATCTTAAGTGAGACTAGGGAAAATTTTAAAACTTGGAGACAAAATTCTGAATTTTCAAGTCAAATGTTATTTGCATATTCACATAAAGATATAAAAGCCCGATTTCTCTCTCAGTGTGTAAAGGCATTGGAATGACTTCAAAAGTAGATGCTTTAATAAAAAATTAAGAATTTACAAAAGTAATTGGATTCAAAAATTTTATTCTCTCTAAATTTATCCAGAAAAGAAGATGGAAACATTTGAGACATTTGTTAAGAGACAAGCAAGACCATCTGCTAGGGGAGGCATGCCATTGTGCAGATCAATGGGAGTATAGCTTTAAGGGACATTCAAAAGGATTTCTCTATCGAACTGAGTAATGACTCACAAAGAAAAAACTTGTGGGGTTTAAACAAGGGGGAATGTGTGCAAAGTTAAGCCTATGAGAGAAAGAGTGAGAGTTTTGTTTGCTCCCTCATGGTGAGCAAACCAAGAGGTTCATTATACTGTGAGGAATGATTCTAGTTCAGATTTTTTCTTTCGTATATTCCCTTAAGACATCTTCCATGCTTCAGTGAATGCTTTTTTGTTTGTATCAAATCAAAATTAAAAAGCAGTCTCTCTTGAAGCCACTATTTAAACTTCGTGAACTATACACCAAAAGCTGTTGCTGGTTTTCCATATGTGCACTTACTTGTGAAAAATATTATAAATAGATTTTAAATAGTTAACTACAGGGAGATTTTAATCTCTATGATTCATAATTGTTACCTGTTTTTACCAAGAGAAGTTAATTCAAGAAAAGCAGTAGCCTTTTCAGTATACTTTTGACCAGCATGTCAAGCTTCTAAACATCCATCCAAGCAGCACCAAAACAAATGAAATTAACTGCAAACCATCAATAAACATTGCAAAAGTAAAGAAACACATTCAATATTTCAAAATATCTTGGCGCTTTATCATAAGATAGGGATTTCACAGCATGAAAAAATGTCTTCCAAAGAGCCATCAGGTCAGTTCAGGACCCCGATTTCTGTATCTTACTGGCAAAATCCATCAGGAAGAAGGAGAATTGTCACTAGCTTCTGTTGCCTTGGCAACCTGTGTTGCCAAACAACAGGCTGGGTACCTTCTAGCAGGTTTAAACTTTCAGGCTGCTAAGACACTGACTGCAATGACAGCACAAAAAATAATGTTTGCTGGATGCTTTCCTGATAGCAGAACATGACAATAGTTTGCATATTTTTTGCCACCCTTGATGCTCTTTCCCATTTGCTTTGCGTTATGCTTGTTCATAGCATTAGCTGTAATTAATCTGAACTCTAAAATCCTGCTCTGAGTCTCTTACTTTGGCTGCTTAATATTTTCTCAAATCCTCTGTTGATAGTACTTTTTTCCACACACAGTCTTTTGTACAATGGCAAATTTTGGTGGGATGGCTGAAGGGACCAAGTAACTAATCTTTTGTTTGTTTAGTTTTGTTGATTTAATCTGTTCGCACTTTCTTTGGCTGTGCGTCCTACAGTTTTAAAATATTTGTAATAATAATAAGACAGCTGAGTGGGACTAGGAACCTCTCGCCCCTGTAGGACAAATTTAAGGATAAATACAGCTGTTCCTGTAATTGACATGCCAATAAAGGCTACCTCTGGTGGGGCTGGAGCTTTAGACAAGCCTGGCTGGAGCAGATGATGCAGAGCTTCCTTCTGATCTAAGACACGCTATTATCTACAGACACCCAGGTGGGAGTCCTCTGATCAAATGTAGATGTCTGAATATAAACTAGTTCCCCTAGGTTCTTTTTATTGCCAATGACGAGAAATAGACACTGTTAGGAAGAAATTTATTTCAACTTAATATAGACTAATAAACTAGGAAAGATGAACTGTG
Organism: Mesitornis unicolor; assembly: GCF_000695765.1. Lineage (NCBI taxonomy): Eukaryota > Metazoa > Chordata > Aves > Mesitornithiformes > Mesitornithidae > Mesitornis > Mesitornis unicolor. The sequence continues at coordinate 19,906 of NW_010203706.1, read as the reverse complement.
CCCTATATGTTCGTATTTCAGTTCATTGGCTATAAAAGAAGCCCAGTGCCTAGCTCAGGCACAGAGGTCTACTCACTGTGAGTGAGCTGAATCCACTTTTTTTAAGGTTTATGAACACCCCCATTATCATTGTCCTGGACATTAACTGAGTCCCATTTTGTGACTCTCCTGGCCACATCTTTTCTGTTCTCAGTTAGATTGGTAGACTTTGCACTCTCAGTCATGTGTTAATTACAAGTCATTCAACTTGTTTTAAACTAGCAGTCATATAGGTTTGGATCAAATTACTCTATGGGAAGGCACTTCTATGCTATCCTTTCAAAATATCTGTACTATTTCCTTTGAATACCTTTTAGTGCTGTGTTTAAGTTGGGTTTGGGTATCAACTCAAGATGGAAATGCACAAACTAATTTTTCTTCAGTGTATCTGTCTGCATCTGAGCTGGATGTCTAAGCTCCAATTATAATTGATGGAGATATAGGACTTAATGCAGTTGCCAACCTGTGGGCAGAGCTGAACAAAATACCCCAAGTGAGGTTTCACCAGAGTAGAGTAGAGTAGAGAGGCACAATCATGTCTCTTGATCTGCTGGCCACACTTCTTTTGATGCAGCGCAGGATGCAGTTGGCCTTCTAGACTGCAAGCGTACATTGTTGGCTCATGTCCAGATTTTCATCCATCAGTACCCCCAAGTCTTTTTCCTCAGGGCTGCTCTCTATCATATCAACACCCAGCCTGTACTGATGAGGATTACCCTTACCCAGGTGCATGACCTTGTACTTGGCCTTGTTGAACATCGTGAGAGTCACATATGCCCACCTCTCCAACTTGTCCAGGTCCCTCTGGATGACATCCCATCCCTCTGGCATGTTGACCTCACAAGTAAGATTGGTGTCATTTGCAAACTTGCTGAGGGTACCCTCAATCCCACTGTCTATATCACTGAATAAGATACTAAACAGCACTGGTCCCAGTATGGACCCCTGAGGTACACCACTTGTCACCCATCTCCATCTCGTTGACCACTACTCTCTGCATGCGACCATCTAGCCATTTCCTTATCCAGTGAGCAGTCCACCTGTCAAATCCATATCTTTCCAACTCAGAGAAAAGGATGTTGTGGGATATGGTGTTAAAGGCCTTGCAGAAGTCCAAATATATGACATCCACTGCTCTTCCCTTGTCCACTGATACAGTAACTCCATTGTAGAAAGGCACTAGGTTGGTCAGGCAGGACTTGCCCTTAGTAAAGCCATGCTGGCTATCTCAAATCACCTCCCTGTCCTCCATGTGCCTTATCAGATCTTCTAAGAGTATTTGTTCCATGATCTTCCCAGGCACAGAGGTGAGGCTGACATGTCGGTAGTTCCCAGGGTGCTCCTTTCTACCCCTCTTAAAAATAGATGTGATGTTTCCTTTCTTCCAGTCACCACAGACTTCACCTGACTGCCATGACTTTTCAAACACCATGGAAGGTGGCTTTGCAACTTTCAGCCAATTCCCTCAGCATCTCATCAGGTCCCATAGACTTATGTATGTTCAGGCTACTCAGGTAGTTACGAACCTTGTCTTCACTTAGAGTGGGAAGAACTTTTTCTTCCTTGTCCCTGTCTTGTGGTCTTTCAACTCTGGAGGTATAAGGAGAGAGGTTGCCAGTGAAGACCGAGGCAAAAATGTTGTTGAGAGCCTCAGCCTTCTCCTTGTATGTTGTTACTAGCTTACCATTGTTGCTCATCGGGGGAGATGCTTTCTTTAACCTTCCTTTTCCGATGGACATACCTGTAGAAGTTATTTTTATTACTCTTTGTATCCCTTTCCAAATTCAGGTCCAGCCGCACCTTGGCCTTCGTGATCTCATCCGTACACAGCCAGGCAGCATCCCTATACTCTTTCCAAGATACCTGTCCCTGCTTGAACTGCCTGTGCAGCTCCTTCTTGCCTATTAATTTGGCCAGCAGGTCTTGACTCAGCTATGCTGGTCTCTTCCCTTTCTTGATTTCTTACACCTGGGGATCAAGGGCTTTTGTGCTCTATTGAAAGTTTCCTTAAATATCTGCCAGCTCTGTTCTGCTCCTTTGTCCCTGAGGATCATTTTCCCACAGACCCTATTAACTCCTTGGAGAGCTGGAAGTTTGCTTTCCTAAAAGTCAAAGTCGTGGCTATGCTCCTCTTCTGACTCATATCCTTTAGGACTGTGAACTCCACCAGTGCATGATCACTGCAGCCTGGGCTACCTCCAATCTTCACATCCCCGATGAGCTCGCTTGCATTGATGACCATCAAGTTCAGTATTGTATCCCCTCGGGTAGGGCTGTCTATTTCCTGGCTTAAGAAGTTATCATTGAGGCACTCCAAGAATCTCCTGGCCTACAGCTCACCATGTTACTTTTCCAGGAGATGTCAGGGTGGTTGCAATCCTCCAGTAGGACTAAAGCCCTTGAGTGCAATGCCTCCTGTAGCTGGAGTAGGAACACTTCGTCAGTAAGCTCCCCTTGATAGGGCAGCCTGTAGTAGACACCAACCACAAGGTTCCCTTTGTTGTCTCCATCTCTAATTCCTACCCATAAGCTTTCGACTTACTCTTGGCCGTTCTTGAGATACATCTCTTCACACTCTATTCATTTCTTAACATAGAGGGCAACACCTCTGCCCCTCCTTCCTTGTCTGTCCCTTCTGAACAGCTTGTAGTCATTGTCACTCTCCAGTTGTAGGAATTGTCCCACCAAGTTTTAGTAATGGCCACTGTGTCATAGCTTTTCAGCAGCACAGTAGCTTCCAGCTCCTCCTGTTTGTTGTCCAGGCTGTATGTGTTCATGAAGAGGAACTACAGGTGGGCTATTGGCTGTGTCACCTTTTTAGAGGAACACTCCTTAATTCCCTTGAGGTGTTTTGCAGATGTTTCCCTGTTGGCCACTACTACCTCAGTAGCCCCTAGCTCATCCACGTAAGACTTGAACTATGCTGCAGTGTCCACAGCATACCTTAGGAAAACAGGTTGAAGGCCCTTACTAGCACCCTGTCCATCTACTCCTGGTGTATCATCCCACAGCTTGTTTTTATGGAAAACTTGGTTTGTGTTTGGTTGCTAGTCACAAATAAATGAGTATACACTTGTTGAAACTGGTGCTATTATTTTCTACTAATTGATTAACTATGAATTTAATCCTGCATGGATGTGCTACAGTTGCTGTAATGAACTTCAACTTTTTCTGTAGGAACCTAGTGAGGAACAAGCTGAGTTAGTTCTGTATGTTTTCAGTGTGCCTTCAGGTGAATTCCTTTTTCGTAATTTTCAGCCTGCTTTCTGGGACACCTGAGTCAGTTCTTTTCCTTCCAGCAACCTTGGAACTTCAGCCAATGTAAATTGGCAGAAGTCTATTGATTTCATTAGCATTATATTAATCTACTCTAGTTTTGAGTAGCTCCAGAGTTGTAGGAAGTGACTGCGTAGAACCATACACCTGAAGTATATATTCAGGACATCACACTTATATGCCAAATATATGGATGCAGCTTAATCCCCTGGGAGAAGGACTTACCAAATATGCACAGTGTATTGCACATAAATTTCAGAAATGTGCTGTCAGAAGTATTGTGCCTGGTCCTCTGGGTTCAGAGTACTGACATTTACGTAATCCTTTTCCTTTATCCCTATCCTTAGTGATCAGGCAGTGTTTTAGAGCACTAATTATATCTTTTTTTCTTCCTCTCATCACTCAAAATTAATCTAGCTTGTATTTGTATTTATTTTTATTACATCCCAGGTTTACTTCTTTAATCTCACTCTTCAGACGATTTATCCTTGTAAATCTAACACCAACTTATAAACATCTTCACTTCTTCTGATCAGAAGTGAAGCCAAAATAAAAGATAAAATAAGTAATGGTTTTGGATTCTCTCTAGAATGGCAAACAGAAAGGATTCAGGTTTATGAAAATTGTCATGGTTTAGGGCTGGGCTGGTCACTAAATCCTGGACAGATGCTGTCTATTAACACTTCTCTCCTCCCCAGAAGGGAAGAGAAAGCAAATAAGGGAGAGAGACTTTATGGGTTGGAAAAGAAAACTAATAGATTTAATAAAACAGTAATACTAATACTACAGGATAATAATGTAAATGGGAAAATAATGTAATATATACAAATATGTAAATATATATATATATACACAAATAAATATGAAATCCTCCCCTCAATGACAATTACATCACCAGAGGCTCTGCAGAGCAGGGCACTGGAAAAGTCCCAGTTCAGATCCAGCAGAAGGTGGGAGCAGGATGCAGGAGCTGGATTTGCCAGAGGTCACGGAGATGAAGGGCTCCAAAGCAGAGGATCATGCCGGGGAACCTTGCTGAAGTGGGAAAACCGGCTAAGCCGCGGAAAAGTCGAGGGGAAAAAAAAAGATCAACAAACCAAAACTAGCGCGAAGGCAAAAAAGCACAGTGAGAAAGAGGGTGCCCCAGCCCACCCTACCCCTAGAGAGGGAAACGTGAGCTCCTGATGGCGGTCAGCGTTGACTCACTGTGGGCGGGGACAAGAATGCCGGTTAAACCTCTCAGGTGGAGGGGCAACCCCCAGGGACCGTGAGCGACCAGGTGCGAGTAAACAGGGCGTGGCGCGGCAGAGGGGCGTGGCGTAGCAGTTCGTGCCGCAGTTTGCGTAGGTAGGGCGTGCAGGGAGGATGCAATCCTTCTCCGTACTGTAGAGGCAAATTCGACTTGTGGTTATCACCCTTCCAGAAAAGGAATGGTGACCACTCGTTCAAAGATCAGCACCAGGAGGAGTGTGGCGACTTAGAAGGAGCTCCCATTCATAGATGTTCAAGTCCAGGTCTCTGGCTGCAGGGAGTGCTTGAGTTCGTCACACCTACAGGAAAGTCAGCAGTGACAACACCTATGTGAGGTGTGACCAGGTGAATGATCTGCTCTACCTAGTGGCTGAGCTAAAACAGGAGGTCGAAAGGCTAAGGAGTATTAGGGAGTGTGAGAGGGAGATCGATAGGTGGAGCCACACCCCGAGGCAAAGACAGGAGAGGGAGGCTCCACAAGAAACACAAGAGGATCCACTATCCTCTTGCCTCCAAGCAGAAAGAGGGGACCTAAGAGTTGAAGGGGAATAGAAGCAGATGCTTGCTTGTCGCGGCAGGAAAATCTCCTCCCTGCCACTCTTACCTTCCTAGTTGCCTTTACACAATAGATATGGGGCTCTGGAACTTGAGGCCCAGGCAAACAAAGATGTTGAAGAAAGCCCATCGAGGGGCTTGCCTAGAGTCAGTCAGTCTGCCCCACGTATTATGACTGCACCAGTCAAGAAAATAAAGGAGGGTAATTGTTGCAAGTGATTCCCTTCTGAGGGGAACGGAGCTCCAGTCAGCACACTGGACCCATCCCACAGGGAAGTCTGCTTCCTCCCTGGGGCCCAGGTTAAAGATGTTACCAGGAAACTCCCTAATCTGGTACGGCCCTCTGATTATTATCTGCTGTTAGTTGCTCAGGTTGGTAACAACGAGGTAAAGCAGCGGAGTGCAAAGTCAATCAAGAGGGATTTCAGGGCACTGGGGCAATTGGTTGAAGGAGCGGGAGCGCAGATAGTGTTTTCCTCAATTCCTGCAGTAGCAGGAAAAAATACTGGTAGGAATCAGAAAACACTCCAGGTCAGGGGACAGTGCCATCAGTAGAATTCTGGGGATTTTTTTTATGCTGGGGAGGCTTACACAGCACCAAGCCTTCTGGAAACTGGTAGAATTCGACTTTCTCAAAGGGGTTAAAGGATCCTTGCACACAAGTTGGCAGGGCTCATCAATAAGGCCTTAAACCAGGTTTGAAGGGGGTAGAGGGTAATACCAGGCTCACTAGAGATGAGCTGAGGAGTAGCAAGAGGCAAGAGAATCTTTGGCAGCAGACTGGCCAACTTGGTGAGGTGGGCTTTAAACTGAAGGACTCAGGGGGAGGGATCCAAAACGGCGATGCCACCATCACCATTACATCCAATAGGAGAATAAATCAGGTCAACCAGAGTAGTGTAAAACATGCCTTGGCTGTCTCTTTAAATGAGAATCAAATGTCCAGCCACCTAAAGTGCATGCATACTAATGCACACAGTCTTGGAAACAAACAGGAGGAACTGGAGCTCCGAGACCAGTCAGAAAGTTATGATATCATAGGAATAACCGAAACATGGTGGGACAACTCCAATGACTGGGGGATCGGGATTGATGGCTATAGGTTAGTCCATAAAGACAGGCAGAGTAGAAGAGGTGGAGGAGCTGCACTCTATGTTAAGGAGAACTTTGAATGTACAGAAGTCAACTATAGTAACTGTGGAAGCCTCATTGAATGTGTCTGGGTCAAAATCAGAGGGGTGGTCTCCAAAGGAGACCTTAGAGTAGGCATCTGTTACTGACCCCCAAGCCAAGACAACGAGACCAACAAAGCGATACTCAGGTCAATTAAGCAAGCTTTGGGTGAACAAAACCTGGTTCTTATGGGAGACTTTTAACTACCCAGATATCTGCTGGTAAAACAACACAGCAGTTCACCAGTCATCCTTCAAGTTCCTGGAATGCTTAGAGGATTCCTTCCTCATACAAATGATAGATGTGCCAACCAGGAAAGGGGCACTGCTGGACTTGCTGCTCACTAACCAAGAAAACATGCTCTGTAATATATCAGTTAGGGACAGCCTTGGCTACAGTGATCACAACATCATGGAGTTTGAGATACTGCTGAGCACACTGAAGGTTAGTTCCTAGACAAAGGTTTTAGACTTTGGGAAAGCAAACTTCATCTTGATTAGGGCTCATTTGGAAGTGATCCTGTGGGAAGCTTCCATGGAGGATAAAGGAGCTAGTGAGAGCTGGAAGCTTTTCAAGAACACTCTCCTATATACACAAAAACAGTTCATCACCCCCTATAGATAAGGGAAGCAGGCAGAGCAAGAGACCCCCTTGGCTTAACTATGAGCTTCTGGGCCTGCTCAGAGTGAAAAGGGAAATATACCAGGGAAGGAAAAATGGAACATCATCTATTGAAAGTTACAAAGGCGTTGCCAGGGCATGCAGGGATGCAGTTAGGAAAGCAAAAGCTCAGCTTGAACTGAAAATGGCCAGAGATGTCAGAAACTTCAAGAAAGGATTCTTCAGATATATTTACAGCAACCGAAAACAGAAGGAGAATATTGGCCCACTATTTAATGGGAGAGGTTAACTAGTCACCAACAACACTGAAAAGTCAGAGGTCCTCAACACCTTCTTCACCTCTGTCTTTACCAGCGTAGCTGGGTCCCGGACCACAGAAACAACTATCCATATCGAAGCAGATGCAGATTCGCTGTCAGTGAAGGAAGAGCTAGTGTGTCAACTATTACAGGAGCTTGACCTGTATAAATCAATAGGCCCAGATGCCATCCACCCAAGGGTGCTAAGAGAGCTGGCTGATGTAATTGCGAGGCTGTTCTTCATAATCTTTGAGAAGTCATGGAGATCGGGAGATGTGCCTGAAGACTGGAAGAAGGCTAATGTCACCCATATATACAAGAAGGGTTCCAAGGAGGACCCAGGTAATTATAGGCCCATTAGCTTCACCTTGATCCCCGGGAAGATTATGCAGCAAATCCTCCTGAGTAATATCACCAGTAAACTGGGACACCTGACTGGGAAAAGCCAACATGGATTCACCAGGGGCAGATCATGTTTAACAAATCTGATTGCTTCCTATGACGGAGTGACCTGTTCGGTTGATGTGTGGCGAGCAGTGGACATTGTATACTTGGACTTCTTCAAGGCTTTCGACATGGTCCCCCATAGCCTCCTCCTTGAAAAACTAACAAACTACAATGTAGATAAATGGTCTGTGTGGTGGGCGGGGAAATGGCTGGTGGGCTGTTCCCAGATGGTGGTAGTAAATGGTTCATTCTCTAGCTGGCAACCAGTCACAAGTGGGGTCCCTCAGGGATCAATATTGGG
>NW_010203706.1:0-11759 GCF_000695765.1 Mesitornis unicolor | reverse complement strand
GACAAATGTAAGGTCTTGCATCTGGGAATACATAACCCAAGAATGCAGCTGAGACTGGGTTCCACCTGGCTAGAGAGCAGCCCTGTGGAAAGGGACCTGGGGCTCTTGTGGATGACAAGCTCAACATGAGCGAACAGTGTGCTGTAGCTGTAAAGAAAGCCAACAGGATGCTGTGTTGCATTAAAAAGGGCACCACCAGCAGAGACAAAGAAGTCATTATCCCTATCTGCTCGGCACTGGTCAGACCACACCTTGACAACTGTGTCCAATTTTGGTCCCCGCTGTACAAAGATGCGGACAGGTTGGAAGGGTCCACAGAAGGGCCATGAGGATGACGAGAGGACTGGAAGACCTGTCATATGAAGAAAGGCTGACAAAACTGGGTCTGTTCCACCTTGGGAAGAGAAGGCTTAGGGGGGACTTTATTACCATGTACCAGTAACAGGTGGCTACCAAGAAGACGGAGACTCCCTTTTCACAAGGAGTTGCTTAGAAAAGACAAGGGGTAATGGACACAAGTTGCTTCTGGAGAGATTTCAACTGAACTCGAGAATTTTTATACCATGAGATCAGACATTGGAATAATCTCCCAGGGGAAGTGGTAAATTCCCCTACATTGGTCAGTTTTAAGAGTCAGCTTGACAGGGTGCTGACTCATCTCATTTAAACTATACTTTTGCCTTGAGAAGCTGGACTAGATGATCCTTGTGGTCCCTTTCAACCTGGTATTCTATGATTTTATGATTATTCTATGATTCAGGAACATGCGGATCAGGATCGGAATTAGACGAGCTAGCAGGGTTCTGCTCAGACTTCGGCCATTGCAAGAGCAGAAAAAGAGCAGAGGGCAGAGAAGGGGCTGAGGCCCTCATGATCCCTCAGCTTTATACTGAGTATGACATATGTGGGATGGAATACCTAGTTTGGTCAGTTTTGGGTCCGCTTCTCCCTGTAGGTGCAGATACAGCACCCATGGGGAAGCAGTGGCCTTGTGATGCTTAAATAACATACAAGCCCTTTTACTTATAGAAGTACACACGGCAAAAACATACCGTTAGTTTCAGCAACTTAGTACAGCCGTTAATACAGCCACTTAAAAGAGACTTAGCTGAAAAGTAGTATCACTAAATGGAAATTTAGTTCTATTTAGCTCAAACCAGGAGAAAAATAAAATAAATTTTCTCTGCAAGCTTCAACAGTCCCTTTCTAACACCACAGTTACCAACATGTATGTTTTAGACAGGGAATGTATTCCATACTGCTCTTCTGTAAGTACGCAGACAGGAAACTATAGTTTTCTCCTGAACATTTAAAGTTTTTCTCTTAAAATCCTTTTACCTTTTTTGCAAAGAAATGAAAGTGCCTAAGACTAGAGATGCAGAAAATGTATGGAATTATTCTCAATTAATGTAATCTTTATATCTTTTGAGAAAGAATGCACCAATATCTTTGATTATTGTTAAAGCCATCAGTAGAACACTGGTCTAAATAAACTGTAGTAGGGATATATCCTGTGTCTAATGTTTGGAAGTTAATTGCAGAGAAATTAGTAGAAGTTATTCAAATCCTTTATTAAGGCAAAACAAAACAAAAAAAAACACCTCTCAGGAAGCCACCAAGAAATAATACACAATAAAAATAATTTTACCCTTAAAATCTGTTCTTTCAGGAAAATCGAACCATTTTTTCTGTCAGTTGTTGATTTTGTTTAATTTTTACTATGAAAAAAAGATCTAAATTCTTCCATCATCTTTTTGTACTAAAAAAATGGGAAGGGGGGGGGGAGAGAATAATAAAAAAAAGATGTCCCATTTTGGATTTCCCATTTTGCTTAATCAGTTTCTTATTAAATTGTATAAAAATATCTTATATCTGTTTCAATATTCATAAAATGTGCCAGAAATATATGAAGCTTGTTCAGAGTTTACTGTGTCTGTGCTGTATGCTTTGTAGAAAAGGAGTGACAGGTTGATGCAGACTGTTTGCCTTGTTTTGGTTAATGCAGCTGGGGGAAGCAGATTCTTACACCTAGGAGGGGAGATTGCCTTGCTGTTTCCTCTAGAGCACCTCTGCCTGCTTACCGAGGAGATGTTTTTAGGGTGCAGTACAAGGCAAATAGAAATGTATCCAAACAAGAACCTACAGCATGGCTTCAGACTCATGGACTCTTTAGACTATGATTAATCTGAACTGAGCTGAGGCTGGATGCACTGAATGCAGCTGCCTGCAGTTACCTGGCTGCTTCATGAGCCAGAAGTTCTTGCTGAATGGACTGAAAAGTAATCCTGTTGCAAAAGAGCAGTTAGCATTAGACAGGTCTGTAAGGTGAGAGCAGGAAAGAACAAGATAGAGGAAGAGGAAAAGCTTTCAGCAGCGCTGAAATGACACTGCTTTTGAAATCCTCCTGAAAATACACGATGTAAGCAGCAGGAGGGCTTTCCTGAATCAAGCCCACAGCCAAGCCTGACTGGTGACAGAGATTTGTTTTTCCTATAAATCACTGGACTTGCAAGTCATGTAGAGGAAAGAATTTCTTACAAGGACATGGTAGACAGTGATTTTTAAGCCTTTTTTGTTTAATCTGTTTCATCTGAGAGACTAGAGTTTTCTCAGTCAAGTCCACTTGTTTTCCTTGTGATGAAATAAAGTAGCTGAAATGACTAGATTTGCCTGTGTATTCACCATCTGGAGAAAGATGAGTAGTTTCACTTCAAAGCTCTGATCAACATTTTTTAAAGAGTGGAAACATCAGGAAATTTGTATACTTACTTTAAAGACAGTTAAGGGAAGAAAGGAAGAAAGGTCACTTTCTTCCTCTGTCCTCTGCTAAAGTTGGAGTTTCAAAATAATTTGATTGGTTTAATTGACATTAAACATGTTTTTTCTGTTTGTTTAACATGACCTTATGCAAGTCAAGTTTCCAACTGAGATTGGAGAGAGGAGAATTTAATAGGTTATTGTAGGACAAGGCCTGAAGAGCAGGACCCCGAGTACTGCTCAGTTAATCAGCGGGGACATGTTGAAACTTGTAGGACCATAAAAGGGGTAAACAAGGACCTGAAAACAGGAATTTCAACCCTGAGAAAAACAAGTTCCAGGCACCCTGCTGAGAAAGGCCTCAGGGGCTGTGTCTGAAAGGCAAGAGGTGTTTGTTAGTGTAACAGTGCATCACTGACCAATCAAATGCAGCCGCGCGCAAAAGAACCAATCAGTTTAAACTACGCAGCCAATGTAAGCATATATAAGGAAGCAACTGGACACAATAAACCGTCATTTTGCTTGCATCAAGCTGTGTCTCGTCTCTCAATTGCCGCAGGTTATAAAGATATGGCATTTATAGAACTCAGCGCTATTAACAAGTCTCACTGTTTAGTTGCATTTTCTCTCTGCCATGAAAATGGAAATCTGGTTTTCAATAAAAAAGACAAATCAGGAAGATTCTGTATTTTTCAATACAATACTAAAAAATATAAACTGTGTCAGTGTAATATGAAAATCATTCTTACAGCACCCAGAGCAGAAAAAGGCTGGGGAGTTCTGACATTTCTGTTATTACTTATAACGCGCTAAGTACAGTCTTAAAAAATAAATATGAAGGCAGGTAAAAGACAATAACATAAAGCCTCTTAAATAACCTTTTAATATATGCCAATTCAAGGACAGAACTTGTTGAAATATTTTCAGTGAACACTATATTAAATAAACTTAATGAAACAACCTATTTGTCTCTTTGTGAGCAATGAACTATGATTTAATCTCAGAATAATAAACAAAAACAAGTTATTGACTGATTTGGATCCAATCTTTAATTTTAGTCTCAACAAAAGGAGAAAGAAAAGCTGTGTTCATAATTGCTCTGAATTGGAAGTACTGGTAGCAATTAAGGCTGGAAAATAGAAGGAAAGAAATCAGAACCTCATAGGTTCGTGAAGGACATAAGAATAAGAAATGAGGGAAGAAGAATGGTAAATTTGATAGAATATCTGATGAGAGGGAAGAAAATAATTAAAATAAATATGAGTACTAGAATTATATTAGAAAACAAATATGCTATAAAGCAGTTTTTTCCTAATACTTTTAAGCATATTTTAAACAAATGTTTCTGATGGTCAATTTCCCTTCTAATTTCTATTTGCAGTCTTTCACAACACTTTCAAAAGATTCATTCTAAGAAGGAGAAAAACTTTCTGAAAAATACAGCATGGATACAAGAACCATGGCACTTGAAGAATCAAGACAGTTTCAGTCAAAATAACTGTATCTCTTACCATACAGTATTCTTAAGAAACTAATGGTACTATTCCTTTATCATTTGCTGTTATAAAGGTACCAACTCTTAACATAGGTGTTGGTGTCCTTCTTTGGATCATTTTATTTGGACATATTTAGTCACGCTCACAGAGGCTGTGCAAGCAGGATATATGCAACTAAAGTAATAAAACAACTATTTATTGCTAATACATGAAAAAATTAGCTAAGTTTAATGAGCTCCATCTCCAGTATCAGTGTGCTCTCCATCCCTGAGAAGGCACTGAAAAGTCTTTCCTGCCCAGGCAGACATTAGTGATGAGGGGAAGCATCAGCCTCAGCTGCTCCCTAAAATGTTGTTAAGTTTTGCTTAGTTGCTGATCCCTTGGTGTTACTAAACTACCACCCCCACAGAGACCATTGCCATAAGCAACAGACTGACATTAATGACACCAACCAACTCCTTGGGCTATTTTGGGTTTGGTTTTTTTGTTTGTTTGTTTTTAAATTACAAACAAGTTGGTGGTGTTCATCTTGAATCTTTAAGCTACTATCACTCCACATATTTATAATCATATCCCTGTCTGTAATTTTCCCTTTCTTATCCTTTTCAGCTCCAGTCTCTACACTTTCTTACAGCTCTTTCTCACTACTTAACAATTTCCTCAAGAGTCTGAACCAAGGTTATGCTGCTGAGCTACATCAGAGCTGGGCCAGACGTTGTTGTAACATAGATGACCGGGCCCAGAAGAGGCAGGGGAGGTTACAGCAGGGATTACAGTGAAAACAGCTTTTGCAAGAGTTGAAGTTCCATGGCTGGCCTGGACACATGGAGTAGAATTGATTGCACAGCGACTCAGCTTCAGCCCACTTTGCAGCAGTGCATAAGTTAGATGCCTAATTACTGAAAGCTTCCTTCCTGTCAGGAGAGACAGAGAAGCTTCTCTAGGCAGAAAATTAGACCTTAATGGGCTAAATAAATATCTGTAGACACCATCCTTTCCCTTCTAAGTCTCTCTCCCTAGAGGAAGCTTTGTCCAACAACCCAAATTAGATAATTTGGTAAGGAAAATATCTGTACTCCCTGGAATGAATCCAGGTCTTTACTTCCAGTAATTTCTTATTGAACAACCAAGTATTTACTGATAAATGATTGATCCTCAAAGTCTTACTCATGTGAATAATTTTTACTCCTGAGTAGTTCTGCTGAAATCATTCAGACCATTTACATAAGCAAGAAGGGTTAAGTAAATGCATTCAAAAACTTTTGAAAGGGCTAAAACACACTCTGCTTTCTCTGGGCTCAGAATCAAGTGCTATTGCTGACATTTTGTGAGGCATAGAGCTGACTCAGGGCTTCTCAGAAGTGTGGGAAGTAGATGGGTAAACGGCTGGAGATTGGCTGCGGCACAAACGTAGGACCAAAACTCATGTACCAGTCCAAAACTAGGGACCTTGGAAAGTCAAACTTACAGTCTTGTTACTGTTGTTGATGTATGAAGGATGCTGACGACTGTAGTTAATGATGCTGCTGACAGAAGCCATAATATGGTCTTGATAAGTGGTCACAACCTACATAACAAAGCACCATCTCCAGCAGCAAGAGCTCGAATAGCTTTTGGCCATCAGCCTGAGAGGTCTTCTCTGAACTTCTCTGAACTACTTGTCTTCTGCCAGGAGCTGCTCAGTGCTTAGAATTACTTGGAAGAAATCAGGTCCTCCGCACCAACAGAAGGAGAAACTTTCCAGCTAAACCCCTGCTACATCATACCTGTGTGTAAGTGATGAAGTTTCCCTCAGCATACCAAGGATGGTCATGGTAGGCAGAAAGGGATTGGCTCTGTGCTGCTTTTCCATCTACTGCATTACTCCACAGTTTCCTCAAGGAAGTAAAGGACGCTTTTAATACATGAATTCTCTCCTATTTTGTGCATGCCCTGAAAGAGGATACATCATGCTTACATGCTCCAATACTTCTTCCCAGGCCTCTTTCCTGTGTGTCTAGCCTCCCTGCACAGACCTTCCACATGCTTCAACAGGCTGTATAGCATCCAGCCAGGCCATGAAGTCACCATAAAAATGCCTTTGCAAGCTCATATTTAGCTGATTCCATGTTGTCAGTGTAATGTCCTGCTCACATCCAGGGGAAAAAGACCTTTAATTACCTGAAGAGAAGGTAACAACCCAGAGGACCACCTTATATTCAGATCTGATTCTATGTTACACTAAACACATCAGCTGGAAACTACATAAAAAAGTGGTCAGCTTGGGTGTGTTTGTAATGTATTTTTGTCAGGTTCCCAAACTGTTTCACTCTGCAACTGGAGGGAAGGTCAGACACAAAAGTCCTTCAAGTGTGTCAGGATCCTGACCCTGTCACCAAGGCACCTACATGTTTTAAGTCCTCATTGAGTTGCAGGACCTTCTCACCAGTCCACTGACCCCATCCAAGCTGGTTCACCCCATGAAGAAGAGGAATCTTGATAGAGGATTGTGTGTGATGTTGGGAGTCACAGCTACTGTAGGGCCTTTTTCCTTTCCTGGGTGATGTCAAAACCCAAGACAGAGCACCCATGGGCACCCCTTTGATATCTTCAGGGAAGAGTTGGTGCCCTTGAGGTGCTGTTCTTGGTGTTTCTTGCTTTTATACTTCCAATCTTGTGACACACATACCCTTCCTCTTCTTCTCATACTTTGTCTCATAGTCTGATGGTATCTTCTTGGTTTTTGAAGAGGTTTGTTTGTTTTCTGGTTTGGTTTGGTTTGGTTTTTGGTTTTGTTTTTGTTTTTTTAAATTTATCCCTTTCTCTCCCCAGGGAGATCTTGGGTTTTCTTAAAAACTACTTTTGAATACAACATTAGGAGCTACCCTGATTCAGCAGGGCTCTGACACAAAGACACCATATCTGAGCCTCTTCTGCTAGGTATATATATTCTAGCCAGGTATATTCTGGGCCACAGAACTGCCTAATTTACCCATGGCTTCCCCCTGCCAAGCCAAATTGCAATTAGTTTCTTAAAACCTTAAAAGGTTAGATGTTTATGAGCTTCACTTACTGCTGAACAGGCATACACTCCATAAATCTTACTCATCAGAAGGTCTGAATGATTGCAATCACAAGTAAAATTTATGCGGATAAGTAAGGGTTGCAGGATCAGATCATTAATTAATAAATGTCAGTAAAGTATTTATGATGACAGATGTTGTGGGAGTACAGCGTATTCTAATTAAAACATCAGATTTATTTCCGCAAATTAGTCATGGACCTTATAAAAGATCAGTGTTTCCAGAACTTTAAAAACTTGAGAAATATTTCTTTTTCGCATAAGCTTTATTTATACTGAAAGTTTGTACTCCATATATTAAACAAAAGCAAAGCAAATTATCAAAAAACATTAACTGCTGGCTTAAGGATGCCTGGAGGAGACCTACTTTGCAGTCTATCCTTTTATACTGCAATTTGCTGTGCATCTTGTCAAAAGACACTTATTTGTGACTCACAAACGATTCCAAGTAGGGAACAGTGCTGTAAAAGTTCTTAAAAATAATAAAAATTAAAATCTTTCCATCCAATGCATTATTTGGTAAATTCAGATTTTGGGGGAAGAGATATTTTAAAGATTAATTAATCACATCTGATTCTACTTGGCTATAGAACCATGAAGAGGGAAAAAGAAGCATCAGAAAATATTTTTCTTCTAGTTCTCAGTACCAGTTAGACAGATATGATTTCTGTGTATGCTGGCATAAAAACGAAAGTAAAAGGACTGTGGTTTAAGTATTCCCACTGGATAAAAAGTAAAACATGTTATTTTGCCACAAAATTACAGCATTTGCAAAATATTAGGCTTGGTGGAACATTCAGATTCCCAAAAGGGTATTTTAAGTGCTTTTGCAGAAAATGTTTTCCTCTTCTCTTCCAGTATTAGAAAGAAAGATTGTCAGATTAATAGAATAGAAGGAGGAGGAGTATTGGATACACTTTTCTGATGCTAATAAATAAATACACTTTTTTTTTTGGTCACCAGAAAAGCAGTGTATTTAAACAATTTTATTTTAGAAACTTCCTTTGGCTCCTAAACCAACACATTATAATATTCATCTTTCTAAAGCAGCTCTGTGATTTTTACTTTTTCCTCATAATTTTCTCTTTTTTTCTATTTTAAATAAATGATCATATATCTGGAGCTCACACTAGGTAGCACTTACTCCAGAAACAGTGACACCACTACCAGCAGGTCTATTTTAAGAATGAAGTGCTGCTTAAGGATCTAAGTGGAAGAGTATTGGTTTTATTACTATTTATTTTTCCTTTTTTTTAAGGTGCCAGGTAGGGTTTTAGAAGCTCTCAGAGCTTTATTCTACATTTCTCATTATACGAGGATAGTTCCCATGGTAACTATTACATCATTTGGCACACATGCTACCTGAGGAAAACAGAACAATTTAATAACAAAACACACATTCACCATTGTGTGATGTGAATTGTTTTACTTATTGCCTAATTATGTTTCCTAAAAACAGGAGACTACACCAGTTTTCAGTGTCAGCATGACCACTTGCCTATCAAAATTTACATTTCTGCTTCCAGTTTACAGCTTTACAGCTCCAAACCACCCTCTGTCATTCATTTAGAAATCTTGACACTGCTCAGCTATTGTAGAAAAAGTAAACCTCCTACTCTAACCTTGCCATTTTTCTGATGCTGATATTCCTCTTCTAATGCTGAATGGTATTGGAGATTTTCTTTAAAAACTAAAAATAGGCCAAATGCAGTTTGACTCAGAGATGATTCTTTCTCCTGAGAATATTTAATTTAAAATTATTTTCAGGAATCTAGCTAGCTGCTTGCAAAACAATTTGGATTATAGATGACACTTACAGAGTATGCAAAAGACAACTTTTTTTGTGTGCATGTCCTCTGCATATGACCCACTTATAAATTCTACACATGTTGTACCAATGAGTAACACAGTAAAGTTCTGTAAGAAAGAGCTGATGTTATCCAGTACCTACCTTTTCCTATTGGTCCATAATTTTTCTCTTGCTTCTTTTCCACATTCTATGTATTTTCATTTAATTTCTGCCTCTCAGACTGGAATCTCCCCTGAGTACCTGTCTCAGTTCTTTGGAATTTTAAAAACCTAATTCTTTCTTCTTTCCTAACAATTAATTATTATCACCTATTATCTATTCCTAAGCTTGAAGTAATTCTCTTGACTCCTTCCTCTTAATTTTTTTCTTGCTGTATGAGACGCTACTTTTTGATAAAACAAGAAAATCCTTCTGTCCTTCTGATTTGTAATTTCTCTAGTGGTTATTTGAATTCTGTCTTTCTTTTAATAAATAAAGTTACGAGTATACTAGGACATGTCTGTGCTTGTCAATCCGGAACAAATATTGGGTGGCTGTTTAACTGCATTAACCTTCATGAACCAGGCAAAAAATATTTATTTTTTCTTTTTTTTCAAACTTATGCCAGGGCACACATTTTCCAAAAACTTAAACCATAGTGTTGAAAAACTAAAATGGACACACAATCTGCCCACAAACAATGTAACCCTAGAAAACTCTGCACCAATTCCACTACTGTCTTCTTAAGATAAGTGCTATTTAAATTAATTCATTTCCTGGGAAATGATTTTCTGATCTATCAAGGTAAATAGGTACTGAGGGATGCAAAATTAATCAAGAAAAAGGAAATGAGGTCTTTTTTATGTTGCTTTCTATCAAAGGAGGCTCTCATTATTACAGCAGACAAAAGTGAAGTCAAGTGGCCAAGGGTAAGTGGAGGAACACAACTTAGAAGCAGTCAGAAAAGGGCTTGGCTGGATAGCTTTTCTCTAAGACAGAGGAGAGGGTAATCTTTTGTTGGTGGCTGAATTTCACAAACAAAAATGTTAAAGCATTCTGCAGAAAGTTCTTTTCTATTTGTCCTATATATATGAACTGCAAAAGAAACAGTAAAAAAAATGCCTCAGTATTAATTATTAAATTCCTTAGCTTTTCAGAGGGGATTGTGAACCTGAGATCATCAGGTACATTGAAATTCTTCTTTCTCAGTGTTAGTTACATAGAGAGTTAAAGTAGATAAGTTTTGCAGAATTGCCACTGTTTTGTTCAAGACTGTATATGTTTATGTACTCCTAAATATCTGACCAGATTCTGCTTCCTGATTCATCCAACTCCTTTATATCCCACTTCAGTTTTAGTCAAGGTAATGCCTTGGTTTTGAGGGCTTTTTTTTTTCCTTTACATTTTTGCATAGTTAAAAACACTTGGACATCTTTTTCAATTTCATAAGGAGGTGTATAGAAAGCGATTTTCTCATAATACTCTTCATTTTGCAGTGTAGTGCCTCATATTCCCCAGTTCTTACTCATGACCTTTCCTGCTGGAGAGAGATTGTGTCTAAACAGAAAACAACTCAGTCTTCAGAGAAGACTTTCTGTCTCCGATTAAAGCTCAGAGAGCACAATTTTCTCTCTATTGTCCTCTACCATCCCAGGGGAGGACTAAAAAGAAAAAAAAAAGGAATAGAGAAAAAGATGTTTTGCACAAGGTTGGAAGTTAAGACTGTAACAAGTTTAATGAAAAAAGTAACAGGGGAAAGGAAAAGGAAATTAATAAGGGATAAAGGATATTTAACTATATACAAAATCCGATCCCAGTAGTCCCGAGTGGAAGTGTCTGAGTACTGCCTCGTGGCCGCTGTGACTCGTCACCAGGGACTGCAGTGGTGCCAGGAGCGGATGGTGGTGGATGCTGCTGAGCACGTGGAGCTAGGCCCAGCCATCCTAAGATGCAACAGGAAGCAGCCCAGGAACCCAGGAAAACCCTGCAAAAACCTCGGGCCTCCTCGGTTTTTATCGACTGTGGCCGGAAAGGGGAGGGAACAGTACTGATTTCGGACCCCCCAGGGTCCTACAGACATCACCTGTCCTTCCCTTTCAGGCTGGTAACCCTTAAACCATAACATTCCACCCCTTGTTCCATACCATTTCCTGCCACAGTCAAGTCCACTTCACCAAGTTAAGGTCTGTCTCTATTCAGCAATCTGTTTGGTCTGGGCTGCAGGTCTTCATTCACCTTGGTAGTCTATCAGGATGGAGGAGATGGTATAGAGTACATCAGAGTCCATGTGTACGTGTTGTGGGTTTATCCTGGAACTCTTGGATGCCACCTTACTATCTGGATAGAAGAAAACTTAAAAACAACTTATCATTATTATACAGTACTGTATGTTACAATAAACCTTTTTTAGCCAATGCTAAATTTCTTTGTGGTACACAATGAACATCACCATTTTCCTGCATTACCCACCAAGTATGTCCTGGCCCTTGAGCAGAGACAACCCCACGGATGGGATTCCCCTGCCCAAAGCAGGAGAGACCCACACAGTCCTCCCCAACAGATTCTTTTCACATAGAACTCCTTTCCCTTCTAATTACGTGCAACAGGTCTGACTGGGCGGCACCAACTCTGTTAATGGATCCCCTGGTGTTAACCA
>NW_010203705.1:7976-15682 GCF_000695765.1 Mesitornis unicolor | reverse complement strand
CACTCCACTCTCGGCTCCAACCGGTGCTTCGACTGGTGCCGTCTCGGCAACCGGGATGCAAACTCTGGCATATACAGCGAGCCGAAAAGTGGAAGTCGCCTCGGGGTGTAGGAACGTGGTCATGTTTCCTGAGTTGTTTTCTGGAGTGAGGAGTCCCTGCTGTACATAATTGGCTAGGTGGGATTTTGGATTGGTTTGTGTTTGTTTTTCCCTACGAAGTACTGGAGAGGAGAGAAGTCTCAAGTCTGTCTTGTACTTTTGTTTGCCTAGGGAGGCTGTAAATTCTGGTGCTCAGTGGAAGTAGCCGGTGGAACTTCTAAAGCTTTTATGGAATGATGGTACAAAGGGCAAGAATGCTTTTTAGGCTGGTATAAATGGCTTGGTTAGTCTACAGGATATTTATGTTCTTGCTGTGAAGGTAATAATTCCTTTCACTTCTATTTCTGCTGTGATATATTCTGGCCACCTTCATAACTTGTTTGCTTGCCTTCTTGCATGTTTAAGTAGTCCTTAATGTGGTATTTGATGTTGTTCAGTCCTTAAAACTCTCAATGAACATACAGTTGACCTGTGTCCCTTCTGTACATGAGTAATTGAACAGAAAAAATTATCATATACCCAATATCATATAAGGAGCCTTTGGTAGAATTGGAAACTGAGCGTATATTACTAATCCAGAATCTTGGCTATGCTTAAAAATGACAGTACATAGTCTGTTTCTAAAAGTCCTCATTATGCATCTGCTGTGTGAACTGTATTTATTTTTAATTTATATGTGGGAGGATGGAGGAATGGTGCCTACAATTGGGAAGAACAGTTTATACTATCAGAAGTACTTTAGAATGCATTTCTTCAAAATCTAGCTAGCTTATACTCAAAACAGTGTAGCATAAAAGTGTAATTATGATCCTGTAAAAACAGGGTTAAAAAACCTGTTTATTGTCTGCCTTAAAGGAGGAAAGCTCTGGTTAGAATGAATTTTGACTAAGAACAATGTTTACCATTGGGTACAGACAATGAGACACATTTCAGTTACTTCAGAAATTTATGTAGATGTAAGTAAGTACAGCTGCTTAACTGAGCTAAGCATGCATTGTGACAGGAAGGTGAAAACAACATTTAATGATGGATTTAAGAATGTAGGCTTTTATTAGATTGTCTGTTATACTTTTCTGTTATATTTGTTTAGAATTCAGCTTAGGAGTCCTTGTATGTGGATATTCAAGATAACACAGATGTGTTCATGGTAGCAGCCCTAGGGATGGAGCTACCTTATAGTCAGGTGATAGGTATGACCAGAGCTGTCCAGCAGATTGGTGGAGCTGGTGTAGAGTGTAGTTCAGTCAAGTTTCCTTTCTATTCCTGCTTCAGGCACATGAAAATGCTATGGATACAAAATAGGGTGGCAGGAGGCCAAGTATAATCCTCCTTCATCGGAGCTGGTATTCAGAATCTGTACAGTTTGAAGATCAGGGTTGAAATCAAGACTGAGATTTTATCTTTGAAATGTCTCATGGGTAGAGATCTCCTTCTGTAGACCCAGCATTGCTGTCACTGTCATAAAATAAAATTGTAACACACATTTGTGAAATTGGTATGCACTGATCAATGCATTATTGTTAATAAGTTGTGCCAGTGGCATGCAACTGAGGAGGATTCTTTCTTTGGTTTGTTTTTGAAAGGTATGTCTGGTTTTCCTTTATTTTTGTGCCTTAATTGTGCTGCAACTTTGTTGAGTTTGGACCACAGAAATTAATTTTACCACTTAATTCAGTTCTAGATTCTGTGAACATTTAATTACATGTAACAGTAGTGCGTTTTGATCACCAACTCCACTTCTTTCTACTGTTTCATAGTTCTGATTTGGGTAGTTTGGGCAGGTTTTCTACATATATTGATAGACTTAATATATATAAAATGAAATATTATTTGCTATGTATTATACATGTATGAATATATTATTATATTTATATACCTTACATAAAACTATTCGTATAGATATAGTGTGCAATTTTACTTTATTTTTTAAATCTCATTGACAGACATATACTTGTGCAGACCTGGTGTTGAGTTTATGTATGCGATCTATCATATACATGATAAAACATTGTACGTAACAATCTGTTTATGCGTGTACACCTGGATGCCATGGAATATGGCATCTTTTAATGATATATTTTGAAATAAAATTTGAAATGTCACTTTTAGGCTTTAGAAGGTTTTCCTTTCCAAACCAGACTCCTGGGTGAAATTTAAAGAATTAAAAAAGTTCCCCATTATTTTTGTGTGTGCTGAATGCTTTTGAATTTTTGAGTTCGTATATATATGTGTGCATGTGTATATGAGTCAAATCTGAAATAACACACAAAATCAAATTCGTTTTTAAAAAAACCTTGCATTTTAAACCTTGAGTATAGAATAGAAAGTTACTCTTCATTTTTTCTCCTATTAAATAATTTAATTTTCTAGAGTATTTTCTACAAGCCATTGTGAGATACCCTTAAACATTCAAAATGTGCTGCTTATGCTGAGCCTGCAATTAAGTGCATTAATTTAAATAATACATCAATGCTAAATATAAAAGCAGAGGGAAATGCATGACAAAATGTTTTTGGCAGGGAGTAGAAAATGAATAGTAAGTGAGTAGGTACAAAGATTCAAGAAAACTGTTACTGTGTTGGAACCCAGAAAGGACTCACTTGCAGAAATTATGGTAAGGTAGTACAGGGGTTTCCAAACCCAGTGGGTATATGATCATCATCTGTAACCTCTGGTATCCATGGTCACGTACTTTTCTAACCAGGCAAAACTAGAGCCTCATCTATGGCTTTTCTCCGAGCTTTCCTATAGCACTTTCCCATCTTCCAAGCTCGGATTGCAGTCCAGTGCTTACACTTACCCTTCCCTATCCATTCATGCACCCGCAGAAGTTTACTCTAATTTCAGACTGCAGCCACATTCTTTCTCCTGCACAGACCCAAAATCATCAGACTTCACTTACAGCAAAGACAAAGCAGACCCTTGGCTTCCCCTGTGTGCATGCTGTCTCCCTAGTCTTGTTCTTACTTCACCATGTCTTGGTCTTGTTCTTGTTCATGTATCCTGGACCAGGAGTGCAGGTCTGCCTGGGGGCAGCAGAGCTGTTCATTATTGCTGAATTCTGGTGGTGACTGCAGTAGTTCCTAAATGTGTTTGCACAGGTTTTACAGGACCTAGGAGTCAGTCACTGTGCTGTCTGTTTGAGAGCAGCAAGACCCAGAAGCTGTGGTTCTTGAACATATCATGGAAGCTGACCTGAGTGGCACATGCTGTTTGGCCACCTCTTTTATAAAGAAACAAAGGAAGTCATTAGCAGACAGGTATGGAAAGGCAAGAGTCTAATTCTCATCAGAGACTAAAAAGCACAGGTCTGCTTTTTATACAAATAAGCTAAATCAATGCAAATGTCCAAATAGGTATCTGTATTTCAGTCTGTTTTACGTCAGTTGAGATTGAGTAAATTCCTCAAAAAGAAGGGGGAAAAAAAAAGCATAAGCCAACTTTAATTTAAAATAAATTGTTTTGCACAGGATTTAAAAAATTGAGGTATATGCAGATTTAAACTACGCTGGTCTAACTATCTTGTGCAGGCAAGCCCTGTGCTACATGGCTGGAAATCAGGGGTGACTTCACTCTATTGGGTGTAGTGTAAGTAAGTGGAGTTTGCATAAGAGGTGAAAGCTTTAGTTGTTGAATCTGGCTAATAAGTAGTTAAACAAGATGAGGTTTGCATGGAACTTTTGAACAAGCGGAAACCCTTTGCATTCTTCACTTGTGTGTGAGAAACCAGTCAGCACTAGCTTGAGAACACTGGAATCTGAAGCAGAGATGCTTTTGGAGCCCCTTGGAAAAGAAATTAAAACAGGCCAACTGATGAGAGGAAATGGTTGGTTTAAAAAATTTTAAAGTTTATGTTGTTTCATGTTTTTCTCATAACACAGAGATGTGTACGCTAGTGCAGGTGTGTATGTGTTTTTTTAATCACATCTTCAGATATCTTTTTATCTTACATTTTTTTAAGCTTTCATATGTAAAAAATCCAGTTGGCCATTTTACCATGTTACCAAATTACTTCAGGCACCTTCCCTTCCAAAATCATCCTTTCTGTAGAAGAATTTCTATAGTCTTCCTCTGTTTCTCTACTGAAAACTAGGTAACACACTATAATGTCATGCGGTTCTTTACTTCTGGAGAATACCCTGTTGTCCCAGAAGAAAACCCTATTCGCTCTCTGAGTCAATGAGTACTTGTAATATATTACAATTTAAAACAATAATATGTCTTTCAAATTAGCAGGAAAGCATATTTTAAGTTAGGCACCGTCCATTCTAGTGATTCTGTTAATTTCTCAGTGATTGCACTGAATCAAAATAGCAAATAAAAATTAAATAAAGCACAATTGGCAGTATTCACAGCTCCCCTTATTTGCAGTGTACATTTCAAGGTGTGTTTTGTTTTGTTTTGTTTGCTTTCATTTGCAGTCTTTTAAACTGTGGGTTGGAAAGGTGATACTTATAAGGGAATTCTGTGAGAAAGAGGTTAATCTTGCATGTAACCACCACAGAGTTTGGTATTTTTTTAATTAATTCTTGTATGATCTGTTAGAAAGATATGTTTCTCTTAGACAAGAAAAAAAAAAAGAATAGACTATATGAAGGTGCATGTTTTAATATTTTCCCTTTTTAGACTGTGGATTTTTATATTGGCATATGAGATTGAGAATCAGCAGACAATGAGATTACTACCCTTGCCTTGTTTCTTTTATGCAAGGTAAGAGGGTTTATGGCTCATAATGGCGCTTTGATAACCTCAGCTCCACTTACTCTCCCTGCCCACCCTTTTTTAAAAGATAAATAAAAATAAGAGTGCAGAGGCTGCCTTTTGAGGATCTCCTTATAGGTCTTGCTTTGGATAAATGTATTTCAGGATGTTTCTAAATTCAGAATTAATGCAAATTTATTTGGACATAAGGATGATTTAAAGTTTCTTTACCACACATTTTTTCTTGAAGCTTTGGAGGAAGGCTATATCCTTGAAAACAAATAACTATCCTAAATTATACAAGCTGGGATATACTATGATAGAAACTTTAAAAGTTGTCCTGTGAATTACTGGTAATCTGAGATGCTATTTTCGCAAATAAAACATGTTACTTAGAAATATTTGATCCTAATGTAAAATACTACAGGTAAGTAGAACCTGCCTGTAGAACAGAAGATGATATAAATTTAAGGTAATAAAATTAATGTCACTGTTGTGACAGTATTGTACAGATTAATTACTTCACCTTGCATCTAGAAAGACCTGAATGAAGGCAAGCAAATGTAGCTTTTTACTTGAATTATTTTTAGCTGTCCTGTCTACACTTTTGCTAAGTGTATATTAGAGAAACTGTTTATTATACAGATGTCCTTTAACATTATGGTAATGTAGTCATAAGTGTGTTTGGGACTGAACTCTGCTCTTCTCAGACTTTTAAGTCCAATTTTGAAATCCAGAAAAAATATTAAATTTGGTGTTGGCCTTATCCATGCTGAGCAACTTTAACACTATTCATATGCTGTGATGGTAAGACCAAGTTTTCCGAAGGTATTTTTTTAATTGTGTATGAGACACCATTTTAAAGCTAGTACATTGTCAAATGCTTAGTTTTGTTACTGAAGATCATTTGAAAGAGAATAAAAGAAAAACCTGAAATAAAAAATTGGCTACCATGTTGTGCAGAAAATAGAACAGATCTTTTTGCAATTGAATATTATATATTTTATAATATAGTATTGAATTATATTTTCTAGTTAATATTTGGGTTGCAGTAGTGCCCAGGAGCTCCACATATGAATTGAGGCTCTAACATGTTAGGCAAGCATAACAAAACAAAGGTCTTATCTGCATATGGCTTATGACTGAATTACAAAACGAAAGGTAAATGTTCCACAACAGGCAGATAGTGGTACAATGAGAACTGTGAGTGAGACTTAAGACATCTATGAACACTAGACCCAAAGGACAATTTCCACATAAAATGTGAGAAAGGACAGAAAGTAACTTGTATTGCCTTTTGCATTATTTTTTGACAAGTGTAGCATATGAGACAGCATGCTTCAGATCAGTAAACAGCCTCAAGGTAAAGACCATAAAATCACTAGAAGGAAGAAAAGCCCAGATTCTGCATAATGATAGTATTTAAGAACTGAAACATAGGACTGATATGTTAATTTATTCTCTTGTCTATAGACAGTTTAACGTGTGATTTGAACTCTTCATAGTTTTGTTCCATGTAGTGGTTACATTAATAATATAAGACAAAGATGGTATGTAGAATGCCAGCAAATTTATTCACTGTAGTTCATGAAACTATTTGCAATAGGTTTTTATTAAAAAGGTATTAAAATGGCCTTAAAGTTATTAAGTGACCTGTTCATTAAGGATAAAATTAATTATTTTAAATTACAATTTCTTCACTAAATAAATTTCCTTTACCTTTGGGCATGGGGAAAAGAAAAACAAACATGTAAAAACCTTGAAATAGATGGTTTTTATTGGTTGTGTTATTAGTCATATTTTAAGGGAATTACTTTATATGTGAAGCTATTTAGACTAACAACTAATCAAAGCAGCTAATCTCTGATTCACATGCCATTCTGGTATCCTTCACAAACCAATATTGAAGTATGTAAATGCCTAAAATACTGAAAACTTAAAACTCAAGTAAGAATGACAGTGAAGTTCCTCATCAAATTACACTATTACATGTTCAGATTCCTTAAGTCTATCTGGCTTTTCTAACCTGAACTTAACATCTTTAATTTAATTTTTAGTTTCTAATGTTTCTTCTTTTGGCATGAAATGCTACATTTGAACTAGAAAGAGATAAAATAATTGTTAAGGGGACTGGTAGCACTTTTAATATCTATGATTTTTGGCTAAGGCTGCATTAAATTACCAAGGAATTTTATCTGATCACTCATCTACATGACAACAATCTCTGTGTAGAAACAGTAACATAGCCACTGAAGCACGCAAGCATTGCCTTAGGTGCATTGCTTGCATTCAGACTTGCTTGCAATTTCCCTTACTCTTGCTCAGTGTTCCTTCAAAGCTGGTGTTACAGATACAGTTGTGAGAATGCTTTGTGAAAACATAAAGGTAGAAATAAGAGAATACACTAAGATTTATACCGTTATACATTACTTTTTAAATTATTTTCTGTGTTTGTGCCTTTTTTAACCAGACAGTGTAAGTTCACCTGTCTACCTGGATTTTTTCAGTGATCTCTTAAGACTGATTGCTGGAAAGGGCCATGAAGATCTGTGTAGAAGAACTATATAGGCTTTCTTCTGTGATGTCTGCAGGCTTTAAGCTGTAGCAACTTGAGTATCTTGTTTAATTGGAAGTCCAATACTTCTCTTAAATCATATCGAAGAGCATTTAGATTATGACTGAATATGCTTAAACTGAAAAAGTTGAAGCAGTCTTGTGTTGAATCGTCCATTTGAATTAGATATTCAGTGTTCATCCATTATTTGAAATAGTGTTCACAGCTAAGATTATGCTGTTTTCCTTACTGGATTATCCAGTGAGTTTTATTTTTCTGGTCAGATGAAAACTGGAAATTTTCTAGAGGAGTTTTTAATACAGTTTTAAATTCTAAATGTATTTCTCCATTC
>NW_010203705.1:2007-7942 GCF_000695765.1 Mesitornis unicolor | reverse complement strand
TAATGCTGAAGCACTTGAATCGTACCATTTTCTATATTAAACAATAATAAATTCAACTCATATTATTATCAGTAAAAATACTGATATTCAGAGGGAGCAAAATGATTGTTTTTAATGTGTCTGCATATTCCACTGTGTGTGTGTATATATATGTAGAAACAATTTGGGAGTGGCAGGAGGGTGTCTGTACTCCTACCTCTACCATTTATTGTTTTGGGTTTTTTTATCCTCTTCTTTGTCTGAGGCTTGAAAGACAGAGAATTACTGCAGTCATTCCGTAGTGGTCTCAGTGAAATCAAATAAATCCCATTTGCTTATTTACCTTAAGAGTTTTGCTTCTTTAGTTAAGGTGGTTAGGTTATAATTTCCTTTGTTTATGTGTATGATTGGAGCAGCTAATTCCCCTCACTGATAATCACATGCACAGCTTTGTCTCTTGTGGAGGGAGCTCCAGTTCCAGATCAGTAATTATTTGCTTACTATTTTCCAAAAGGATATTGTTTCAGAAAATTTATCTGACATTAGAGATTAGAGAAGGCCAAACAACTGTACTCAGGCTCACAGGATAAAAGATTGAATTTCAGTTTCTGTCTGAAACTTTTTAAGTCTTCTTCCATTTGTCCCTACCAATTGACTCCCATTAGTCTTCATGCGGGGCAGATACCAGCTCACTGGAGTCACTCAGAGACTAACATTAATAGAAACATTGTCACTTCCTTGAGACAGCAGCATCTTAAGGACCTTAGATAAGCCGCTCACTGCGATAAGGAAATTCATCAGCCATCCAGGGAACAATACAGTAGCCCTCTGTGGTGATGGCCAGTGATGATGCCTACAGTATAGCTGTCAGTATTGCAAGTATCACCAAAGCACCAGTGTTGCCACCAATGACAGATCTGATGGTGGCAGTGTTACAGTTGCATGTCTTAATATATGTTCTGTGTGTTAATGTTTTAATACATGTTGAGTATATAGAAAAAAACTGGGGAAGCAAAGTAGGTGAATCTGTGATTCAGAATTCTCGGCATCCTGGATGCAATATATTTTGCCAAGAAGTAAAATAAAAATAAAACCTAATCCTGACTAATCAGTTCTTTGTGCTTACAGTATCATTTTTACCTTTACCCCTATACTGAATTCCTAATAATGCCTGATGAGTTTTGACCGGAGGAGATTCCTCATTTTTTTGAGACATCCTTTGTACTCATTTCTTTACAGTTGGTGCTGGTGCATACTGTGAAGACAGCAGTCTGATTTAAACAATGTAAAATTACTACTTTTAATAATTTAAATCAGAAGGCCAGAAGGTTTAATTTTGTCTATTTGGATTTAATTTTGCTTTACAAAAAATATTTGTAGCTTTTCGTTTCCTCAATAGATCATTCTCATTTATGCATCAAAATATACTTGCAAATAAATATACCATTTTACTTGTATTTGTTACTTCTTTCTACTAGCAAAAGAGCCTTAGCACCTTAACATGTTTGTTCATATTTAATGAGATTCTTAACTTTTACATTTAAATGTAAAATATACCAAAGATGTTTCTACAGCATAATCAGTATTTATGATTGTTAAGATGGCATTGTACAAAAAAGCATTTAAACTGGTGAACTATTTTATGAGGGATATATGGGTGATACATATTTTGCATTAAAATTTGTTGGTTTATAAAGTATGTATTGACTACAGTTAAGAGAACTGATTATGTATTTTGGTTCATCATAGTGCAGATTTTTCAAAGTTTGCTTAAAACCAGGTTGCCACTTACTTAGATTAATTTTTTTTTTAATAATTGTGAATAACTTGATTTTAAAGCAGAAATGCACTCCTTTCAGGGCCAAGAACTTCCCCAAATTTGGCGCTACCCCATGATGAGGTGTACTTTCCTTTGCATTTGCTGTGGTGTACTTCCTTATTGTCGAAGCAGGAGATGACTTCTTTGAACGTTTTTGAAAAAGAAGAGAGAGAGAGAGATGTTTACTGCGTGCCTACACCACCAGACCTCCCTCAAGAGCCCTGCCTGTCACGGCTGCACCATTATTTTGGGAACAGGCACTGTGGAATTTCTTATTTTATTACTTCCAAAGTTTGCAGGGGCTACGGCTGCTTTCTCCAGCATGCAGTAAGGGGAGATAGGAATCTCGCATCCATTTGTTTGTTTTTACTAGTCTCTTCTGGTTGACAACTACGAGTGTATAACTGAATAAAAATAAATGCTAGAATTTCAGGGACCGCATCTCTCTTCTCAGTGTCTTATTCTTATCCATGGATGTGTCCTTTTTCAGACATAACATCATTTTTAAGTTCTATTTGCTACTTTTCTCAGGTATTTTCAAAAGCCAGTTCTGATCTATTCATGAGGAACAGGTTCGAAAGCTGTGTATCATTTTGGTTTCATCTTTATCTTGAGGCAGCCTGAATCATCAGTTGCAGAAACTTAAATTCAACCAAGATCCTGCAGCAGATGCCAGCTGCTTTGCCTCCTACAGCTAATAGAAACTTACTATACACTTAAATAAGGAGTTGAATGGTGTTCTTGAGCACCTGATGCTAATCTTGCTTTAAAGATTTTTAAGCTGGCAAAAAGTACATGAATTTTGACAGTACAGATGTAAATAAGAGTCTAGACTTCCAAGAATGACTCCTGCCTTTGCATTCGTGCTTACCCCCTTGGAGTAGATGTAACCTGTCACCATATTGAGAGGGTCTTGTTACCCAGTGCAGAACATTCCACTTTCATCTCCCAGTTCATATTTACTTTATTTTTTATTTTCTGTTAGGCAATTACAGAGGTTCATATGCTTCATGTAGGAAAGCTAAGGAAAGTACTCTGGAGTTTGGAGAAAGAAGCTCGTGTCCTGGAGGGAAGAAAAAAAAAAACCAAACCAAACCAACCCAAACAAACTAAAAAAAAAAAGGGGGGGGGGAGGAAGGTTTTACTATTTTAGGCTTCAGCTGATGGATCTTATATCTTCTGTCACAAATTCAGGAGGTGATGATTTTCTCAAGCAGTCTTCTATTCAGATTCAGATTGTTTTATGACTTTTGGCATTAAGAATGGGTACTGACATCTTAGTATTTACCATGTTCGACTACAGTGCAGTAGATCATTAGCAACACAGTGTCTTTCAGCTTGGTATCTCTAGCTGTGGAAAAGAAGTAACAGCAAGTGAGATGATGCATCCAAATGTATTAGTTGATCAAAGACATTTTAAATCCAGAGATCTTTGCAGTTTTGCACTATGTTTACCACTTGTTCAGTCAGCTGGACTTCTAATGAATTACAGGAATGGTGTTTCATCCTATCAAAGTAGAATTCAAAGCACTCCTGATGATTTCCGAATTGGTGAAAACTTAACACAGTTTTGTCTTTGCAGCTTACAATGTCATGTATCTAATTGAACCCAACAACAGCAATATACTTGGTTTTCAGTTTTGACTTGTACATAAGCCTGTGCTGTGTGTTGATGATTGTAAACCTAATTTGCATTAAGTTTTAATTAATTATTCTACAAAGCATCAAATGTTAGTGCATGCTGTGGCCTGTAATCCATTTTATCTGCAATGGTGTGGTGGTTTTGTACCTTCATATATATGGAAACTATATTGCTGTACTCTTTCCTCTATGCTTCTTGAATGCACAAGGAGCAGAGGTATTCATTAAATAAAGAAGGAACATACCTCTGTCAGAAAAGTGGAATTACAGGCTGTCAGGTTATCATGCATAATATTTCATCTTCTCAATGGGATTCCACAGTGCAGACTTTTACAGATGTTATCTGTAAAAAGACATACTGCTCTTCACCTTTGGGAAAAGAAACAATGAAATTGTGGACGTTGATATGACAGCAATGATGAGCCAGAACAGCTTTCCCTTTCTCACAGACAACACTGTAGCAGGTACCTTATCATAGCTGTAGGTACTCTCAGAAAAAGTCCATTGTAAAGCTGATATTCCATGGAGAGAAAATCATATTACAGATTTATGTGCCTCCAATATTGAAATGTCCAGTGGCCCAGAAAATTTGAGTTCAGCTTCATTACAAGGTGTTGTACTATGGGGTCAATTGTACACATACACAATTTCTAGTATGATACACAACATAAGACAAAACCAATTATAGCTAGATTAGTTTCAAGAGGGTATGAAACTAACATAATTTCTTACTGTCTTCAGCTTCTTATTCTACTTCTAGATCTACCAGCCACAAGTAATGAATGACAATAGGAAATGAAGGTCAATTAACTGTACCCAAATCTGAAATCTGAAAACCCATACATTTGCTGCTTTGAATATTGCTATCAAGTTGCTCCTTACAGATAGAAAAAAAAATTATCCATAGATAGAAGAAAAAAGGGGTTGTTGGTTTTTTTTTGAGATAATGCTACTTATGAAGCAAATTCTTCGTTTGGTAAATTCCACAAAACTTTTTACATTAGTCCAAAGCATACCATTGTACATTGGATCATGTTGGATTTGTCTCGCCTTCTGTTAGGTGGATTTCCTGTTAGTACTGTCTTATACAGCCTTTTGTCTCTGACATCAAAGAACTCTTAAAAACTGGTTTTTGTGTCCTTATTACCACAGAGAGATTCCACTACTGCATAAGGAAACTTAATACCATTTGTGCAAATCTTGCCATGAAGTCCTGCTTTCAACAGAATTGCACTTGTAACAGTGAAAGTAGTTACTGTTGCTTTAGCCAGAAAGTGGTAAGTTTACAGCCTCATCTGGCTAATGATTTTGAATGACACCTCAAATACAAAGTAATGTTGAGGTCACATCTTAAAAATATTTTTCTAAGATATCCTCAAACTTCTGTTTAAAACAGTCCTTCTATCATAATAACCAATCAGCTTTGGAAAAGTAGCTTAATTAATTAATTTCATAGACATTTCAGTCATGCACAGAGAATCCTTTCAGATTGTCTTTACATCTGTCTCCTCAGTAACCTCTCTGGTGCTTCATACTGTCATATTGTCTTCTTCTACAGACTTGATTCAAATAAATAATTGTGTAATAAATATTAATCTTGTATGATATGGCTGAACTCGGGGAGACTGCGATGAATGTTTTAGAATGGATTCTCCTTTGATATGCTGGATATGAGGATCACCGGTATTTTTTTAAGTGAAAGCTTAGGGCATGTCTCCAGGCAGAAAACATTGAAAAATAATATAGCAGTAGCTATACTGCATGAGCTCCTTCACATAGACACATTAATTCTGTGTTACAAGAGCTTTTTTTCTGCTTAGCTTAATCCACATCACTCTTAGCCTGAAATACAAGGGTTTAAACAGAAAGCTATTATGGAATATCAGTTATTTCCTCTGTGTATACAAACCTTCTATACACAGAGGTACAGAGAGACACTATAACCAGTCTGTATGGAAACTTGGAAACCTAGATTTTAGCAATTGATTGAATGATTGATTACCATTATTAAGTACAAATTTTGCAGGTAGCAGTGTCTGAATTGTGTGACAAGAAGGTAGCTCATTAGAATTCTCTCTAAAAGAAAAAAATAAAATCCAGTATTAGCAGTGCAGTAAAACTAAGGACAGGGGGAAAAAAAACTAAAATAAATGGTAAAGTGTCTGAAACTGTCTTAACTATTTTGAAATTAGGACAAAATTGATAATTACTTTTTATTAGCAAATAACTATTTGAAACAAGTTTCAAAACTGCTTGCAGTGACAACTTCTACTTCCCAGAGGTACAGCTTGGACACTATGGTATTTGAGGGATGGGGCATCTTCCTAGTAGTGCAGATCTCTTTTCTGGCTGGTTGTTGGGAAGGATTTGTACCAGTCTCCTATTTCTTTTTTCATAGAATCCTAGAATGGTTTGGGTTGGAAGGGACCTTAAGGATCATCCAGTCCAACCCCCCTGCCATGAGCAGGGACACCTCCCACCAGACCAGGTTGCTCA
>NW_010203705.1:0-1976 GCF_000695765.1 Mesitornis unicolor | reverse complement strand
CCCCACCCACCCTGGCCTTAAACACTCCCAGGGAGGGAGCATCCACAGCTTCCCTGGGCAACCTGTGCCTGTGTCTCACCACCCTCACAGTGAAGAATTTCTTCCTAATATCTAGTCTAAATCTACCCTCTTCCAGTTTAAAACCTTTACCCTTTGTCCTAATTCCTACACTCCCTGATAGAGTCCCTCCCCAGCTTTCCTTTAGGCCCCCTTCAGGTACTTGAAAAGCTGCTATAATGTCTCCCTGGAGCCTTCTCTTCTCCAGGCTGAACAATCTCAACTCTCAGCCTTTCCTCATAGGAGAGGTTCTCCTTCCCTCTTATGATCTTCGTGGCCCTCCTCTGGACCCCCTCCAACAGATCCATGTCTGTCCAGTAGTGAGGAATCCAGAGCTGCATGCAATACTCCAGGTGGGGGTCTCATGAGAGTAGAGTAGAGGGGGGAGAATCACCTCCCTTGGCCTGCTAGTCACACTTCTTTTTGTGCAGCCCAGGATATGGCTAACCTTCTGGGCTGCAAGTGCAGATTGCTGGTGCATGTCCAGCTTTTAATCCACCAAAACCCCAATGCCTTTTCCTTAGGGCTGCTCTCAAGTCATTCTCCACCCAGCCTGTATTTGTGCTTGGTGCACCTACCCAGATGCAGGGCCTTGCACTTGACCTTGTTGAACTTCATGAGGTTGGCATGGGCCCACGTCTGCAGCCTGTCCAGGTCCCTCTGGATGGCATCCCTGCCTTCCAGCATGTCAACTGCACCACCCAGCTTGGTGTCATCCACAAGCTTTAAACTTAATTCTGGTCATATTCATGGAAAGGAAACCTGCGTTTTTCTTAGTTATGGATCCATGGCCTGTTTATCTTCCTCCTTTTTCCTGTTCTGTCTCTCAACCTTCCCTTCTTGTCTGTTCCCTTGTTTCCCGTATTTAATGTGATTTTTGTCTAGTGCACTTGGTTTCCTTTTAAAATTAGATAAATGTAATCTTCGTGTCATAATTTCTGAATAATAACTTCCGAAGGTCTAATCAACTTCAAACTTGACAGTGGGACAGAAATCCCAAAGATAATCAAGTTTCTACAACCTTCCTGGTAAGGCAGCAGTTAGGGGAATGAGGCCCAAACTGGCACTTCTTTGAGTGTTTGAACCTCAGCTTTCATCTGCTCCAGCTGTGCAAGTATCATTATGGAGAGCTCTCCTGCCCATATGGTGTGAACCACGAACATCAGTTTTAATGGCCTTGGTCCACATCTTTAGTTTTGACTCTTTCCTATACTAGAGGGAAACTAGTGGAGATTCACGCTGGTCACGAAAATTTTGTATAAACCTTGTGCCAATCCTTTCCTAGTAACTGGTGGCACACCTTTATGCACCTACCTTGCTAACACCATCTTATAGACATTTTAAGTGCAATAAGCTCTCAGGAGGTGTGCTGCTTTAGTAGTCTGCCTCCCAAACAACCCTGTGGTAGCTATGGCAATTGCTTAAAGAGAAGAGCTTAAGAAACGTCCCATTTTTTGCTTTTTTTTTTATAAGCTGTTTTTGTTCTCTCCATTGGTTTTGTTCTCTTGTGCTGTGCTGCATACTACTCTGCTATTTAGCCACGTCCTGTTTCTTATTCCAGTATGCATGCTTTCCTGATTCATCAACTACCCTCTTTCGCTGTCCTCCCTATCAGTGTTGAGAGACGAGCCGAAGAGCCACTCACATTACCTGGGATGCACTGTTAGGAATCACTAATATTCCCTGTCCTCAGTGCCTCTGAATGGTTGTTAAGGCTGCGATGCACAGAACTCATACTGAATTCTGTTCTGCAGCAGAAAGTGAAACTAGTTTTAATATAGTCGAGTGAGATGCTTACAAACACAGTCACTAAAAGTAAGATTGTAAAAAGACATGGAATTAGTTTTTCATATTTTAGACCAGTTTTAAGTGATGTGTTCTTCTTTTGCCCACTAGCATATGTATAACAAATAGTGCTA
>NW_010203704.1:0-5066 GCF_000695765.1 Mesitornis unicolor | reverse complement strand
CGGCGCGGCCGGCCGCGCTCCCTCCGCGTGTTTTTCTCCCATCGGAGGTAAGAGGCACCATCTCTCCGGCCGGGAACGGCTCATTGCCGCGAAGTTCGGTGGAGTTTTTTTCCTCATTCCAGGTTTTTTTTTTTTTGGGGCGCGCTGGAGAGAGCAAGGACAGGAGGAGACGTTTCCCCTCTGCTGCCTGCGCCGGCTTTAACGCTGTCAGACGGCTCTTTGTCTGGCCTGGCTGGAGGTGCCCGAGCTGCGGGACTTTGGCGGTGGCCAGGGAGGGGCCGTGTCATGGCCTGACAGACCTCGGGCAGGAAACATTGCCCGTTATTCAGACTGACCTTTTATTTTTTTTTTTTCTAATTTCACCCCACATTCAAAAATTCCTTTAGTTTGTTCTCTAATGTGCTTAATAAGAAGCAGAACTGATTGGACTTCTGGCATTCCGAAAGAAATTAGATGCATTCAACTTTTTTGTGTAATGTCCTTTTGAATGCAAATGCGATTTTTGGCTGGTTTTCAGCATGACATTTTATTTGCAGATATGTATGCGTATTTTCTGCAGTTTTTCTGTGTGTGTTTCTTAAATACGTTTTTGCAAACTTACGGTTCCTTACTGGAGGATACTCTGGGTTTTAAGTGTTACTTGATGGGGGGTGTGAAAATTAACTCATGTGACAGCACTGACACCGAAAATACCTTGTTTAATTTCAGTAGAGCCGCTGATGCTGGACAGACGCTACTGATGCATACGGCACATGGGGAGAAATACTTGCTTTGGCCTGTCTTCATTTGGGAACGTGCAGTGTTCCTGCTGTGTGCGCTGGGAAGTGGGGAGCACTTGTCCCAGAGTGCCCACAGAAAGGGCAATTTCAGGAAGATGCTGACAGCAGCTTAACTTGTTTGTGGCATGGTTAGCTCAGCTCTGGCTCTGGGTCACGTATCCTCTGTCTCCTCGTGCAGACTCAGTCTTTAGGTTTTGGGGGTGAGAAGCTGCTGTCGGTCTGAGGTTTGTGCATATGCTTAGCTTTGTTTTGCAGAGCAAAGCGGGGATCTCTCAGCAGACATGTGCTCAGTGATGCGGTTGTGGGAGGGTCTCACTTTGTAAACAGAAGCTTGCAGAGGTACTTTCACAGCACTTGCCTCTGCTATCGGTGGCTTTACAACTGCTCTACAGGACTGCAGCTTGTACGGTGACAGGACTTTTAGTGATTGAGCCTGGTAATTGAATACACAATGAGGGGTTGACTTCTCAGTAAAACAGCCTTCCTGTCTGCCAGGGTAACCTCCCTGACTTGGTTTGGTGACTTAAAAGCACAGCTGCATTCAGAAAAAATATACAAAGAAGGAAAGAATTTTTTTTAGGCAGCCTGGATCTGTCTTTCCTGAAGTTTTACATTATTCCTTTAGTAAGTGCGTGCAGGTTGGTTGAGTGGTACTTGGTTTTAGCTCTGCTGGTTGTGGAATGGAAAGACCAGGATTGTTCTCTGTGCCAGGTTACCAGTGAGACAGTTAAAATCTTTTAATCGTTGGACATGACATAGTAGCTAGAAATAACCAGGCTTGCTCCTCCAGTCCTGTATTCAAACAGGCATTTAATTCTGGTCTCAGTTGTATTTGTGTAACTGGCATCAACTTTTTTGAGAGCCTGCTCAATCTTGAAACAAACAAAAAACCACCCCAAAACAACAGCCACAAACCCTTGGGAGTTTTGTACTGCTGTTTTTAGGGTGGCTTGTCATAGCTGGGCTACTCTTTCAGATAATCCCTTTTACCTACCCCAGTGACTGAGCTTCTCCACCTTATGGCTTTATGGTGGGACTTTCTCAGAGCTTTTATTCTCGAAGCTCACAGCTCTGAGTGTGCCCACTGCTGCTCAGACTTCCTGTTTTCCAGGAGGAAAGTGCCTGTGTCTGTGTCTGCCCCTTACAAGCTTAGAATTTTTCACTGGATCGTTTTGATTTTGAAAAGGCTGATTTCCAAAATGCCAGGAGCACTTCCAGAGGAAGGGCCGGCATTTGGTTTAGTCTTTAGTGGGATGCAGCGTCCTGCATTTAAGTAATGCCTCTGGGTAGGTGGGGTGGCGGCAGGTATTGTTTTGCATGGGGATTTGTTAATAGCCCTGGCATCTGTTGGGGAGAGGTTGCTCAGGTAGCATTCAGTTGTAAAGAGGGATGCGCATATTCTGAAGCGAAGTTAAGTGTTGAGTTAATCTTAGTTAAAGTTGACTGAAGCTCTCGGCAACTACTGCCAGATTTTGTGTTGGAGAGAAAGAAATTACAGCAGTGGTGGTTGGGTCTTGTTTCAGCTCCAGAAGTGTCTGTGCGATGACCGCAGGCAGCTGGTGGCTTTACCGCCTTGGTGTTGGGTTGTTGCTATTTCATTGGAAATGGAAGAGTCATTTTTAATTTCTCTGTTTTTCCTTTAGCTACCTGAGATGAGCTCGTCTTTAGCACTTTCTTGGTCTTTGCAAGTTGTAGAGGTCCTGGACAGCATTTTGTGGAATTGGATGGAGAATTGGGCCCAGGCTCCAGCAGTGGGAGGAAGGGCGCCTGCAGCCATGCAGGGTCTCAGTGCCACAGATCTTGCTTGAACGTGGCTGCTTAGGAAGTGGAGCAGGTGGACTTGTTTCTGACAGAATTCTCATGCTGAAGTGTTGCTTTTTTACGTAACTTTTGATGCTGTACTGCTTGATTTTTGCTTTGCCAGTTTGATTATTTTTTGTAGTTGCTACCCACAAAGTATGCTAGAGTTGTTTGTTTTGCAGGATTGAGCACTCGGAAGCAGAGGGTGGTGTATCCGAGTGCGTGCGTGCCTCTCCTGGTGCGTGTTCGCTGTGCAGCGCGCAGTCCCGGGCTACGCGTGCGTAGGCTGTTTTTTCCACGCGACCCTGATGGCTTCAGGCTGCAGGATGTGCAGAGCTCGTGTGAGGCACTCATTCAGCGTTGCTTTTCATTCTTCCTGTACTATTTCCTTGTTGTCCAGCTACATGCTGTAGGAGCGCGATGTTTGGGTAATGGCAGCGAGGAAATGAGGTCCAGGGAAATCCAGAGCTGGATCTTTCATTGCTAGGGATGGCTGCTTCCAGTGGCTGGATGTAAGAAGTGAGTAGGGCATGCGTATAGGATTCCTGGGAGGTTTCTGCTTTACCAGAACCACACCATATGCACCGTGTTAAAGTACTGAAGGCCAGCAAAGTCCTCTCATTAAACCTAGGATTAATCCGTGATGAACTCCGGAGTTCTCTTGCATCCTGCAGCTGTGGGAGAGTGCTCTTGTTAGAAAGTGTTTGTCTCCCTGTAGGAGAGTTTCACGCCGGTTCTGCGTTTGTGAACTGACATGTCTAATGCCATTTATCTCTTAGCTAAAAATAAAATAAAGGAACCAACGCCACGTGATACTTGCTACTCCTGTAAACATTTCTGAAAGAATCTCCTACTACAGACTGTTGATTTGAGGTGTAACTGACTACTGGTAACATTATATCCCTGAGACACAATAGACACGGCAGTGGTTTGTTTGAGCAGGGAACATAAATTTCCTTGGTCAGTTGACATCTTCCTGGTGGGAAGATGAATTCGGTTTGGCTGTCTGTGCTTCCTGCAGCACCCGGTGAGAACAGGTTCCTGGTGTACTGCTGTCCCTGTCTGTCTGATCTTGCACACTCCCCTCTGCCACTGGGATTGACACTGCTTGGAAAACCTTGGTTTTTGTCAGAAGAGAGCACATGGCTGGATCTCACTTGGCCACGCAGTCTGCTGGCATCCACTGCTTCCCTGCACTGAAGGGCATTCATGTCTCGAGCAGATCTAAACTTACCTGCGAAGGACTTGAGGTGT
Source organism: Mesitornis unicolor (assembly GCF_000695765.1). Lineage (NCBI taxonomy): Eukaryota > Metazoa > Chordata > Aves > Mesitornithiformes > Mesitornithidae > Mesitornis > Mesitornis unicolor. The sequence continues at coordinate 1,233 of NW_010203704.1, read as the reverse complement.
GGTGGGCACCCAGCAGGGCTGGAGCACTGTCCTGGGCTCAGTTATTGCTCAACCATAAATTCTCAAGGTCCTTAATGACTTTGGTGCTTTCATGATGTGATAGCACTGCCTCACCGCTTTGTGATGGTGTGAGTGGGTGGTGTTAAGATGCCATAGCAGGACAGCGTACCCTGGGTGTGAGAAACAGCTCGCTTTGAGCAGTGGCAGTTTTCTGAACAGTCTGGAGGATCTGGGCTCTCCTGAGCAGTGGATTGGATCCTGGAAATGTTTATTCTAGCATTTGGCTGTGATTGCTCTTACTTTCCTTGTTTCATTTGTATTTTTTCTTGAATCTAGTATTGCTGATTAAGCGCGAAGTACCTGTTTGTGTATGTGATGTTACAGAAAACAGTGTGGTTTGTCTAGTGAATGTGGATGTTCTGCTACCTGTCATTCAGACTGGAGTGATTAACGCCATGCAGCTCTTTGAAGCTGAACTCATCTGTGTGCAAATAGCAAAACCAGAGATATTTTCTTGTAGATTGGATGGGCTCAAAGATGAGGTTTTGCTCAATATAACTGCAGAAACCTCTGTGTCATTTCTGCTTTCTATATTTAAAACTTCTTTTAAAGCTTGGGTAAGAGAGACTCTGTTGAAGCCATGTCCTGGTTACCATGCTGTCCGCAGTCATAAATACTTCAAGCCTCCAGTGGAGGCTGTTGCCAGAGGAGTGTAGACTTCACTCAGCTATGCAGCAGGGCCATGCTGCTCTATGCAGTGTGGTGTACTTAGCGCTTCGCCTGCTACTTCTGCAGGAAAAAACCCCCAGCCAACAGGAGCAACAAAATGAGCTTTTACAGGTGCTTTTTTAGGATGCGTGATGCCTCTCGAGGCCCTCCTCCTCTGATAGCTGTCTCTGTGGTTACGTGCTGGTGATTTCTTTTGGAAAAGTGCGTATCCTTGAACTTGAACCTTCTTTTCCTAACAAATCTCATGTTGTTGAGGGTACAGTGATTCTAGTTCTGCTGTTCCAGCTGCTTCTAAGCCCTTACTAAAATCCACAGCAGTGGCTGGCTTTGAAGCTGTAGCAGTGTTTGACTTCAGGGCAGCACAGTTCTGTTTGGCATGAAGTCCTGGATTTGTTAATTGCCTCTTGCAGTGAAGCACCTTCTTGTTGCACCTCTCTGCACCCCGTTACCAGAGGTGGGCTTAAACTATGCGATGTGTAACGATTATTAGTTGTGTGTTTGGTT
>NW_010203703.1:0-5269 GCF_000695765.1 Mesitornis unicolor | reverse complement strand
AGCCCTTCCCTCGTCCAGAAGGCGGCTCACCCTGTCATAGATATTACGTATTACATATTATATATTCTATTTAATGCATATAATTTAATAAATCTGTTTACTTATTTATAATTTTTTTTTAATATACCGTTATTTTTTTTCACAACAAAATTCCCAAAGCATTTTGTGTTTGGACACACGGAAGCAAAAAACAGGCAATGTTTTGACATTCTTAAATGTTGGTTTCCAGTTGTCATTTTGCCTTAAAACAGCATCAAAGTGGCACTGAGCGGAGCTGTTGATTCGAACCAAAAATCAAATTTTCATTGAGGCAATGAGAAAATTCCTGGTTTTTCGCTGTTCTGACCAAACGCTTTGGGAAAAGGAGCATTTATTGGTGAAGAAATAAAATATTTGCTCCTAGCTTTGGTATTATTTAGTCCTGAGCCACTTTCCCATGGGACGTGGTCACCACGCTGGATCCCCTCCAGTTGTCTACGTCATGGAGGTGTGACAGCAAAGAAGGGATTATTTTTCAACTTAATTGCAATATTGGATAAATCACAGCGTATTCCTTCAAAGAAATTGATAAAAACCCCCAAATAAGTCACATTGACTGAAAAGAAGTTGTATTTATTCCCATGTTGGTTGATGGCCAATGGCGTTGGAGGTGGGACATGCCCCTGCAATGGGCAGTGGCTGTGGAGGAGATTGGCCAATAGCATCGTGAGGGAGAGCTGGAAAGGCACAGTGCCCCTCAAGATTGCTTTATACTCTCATTTATCCCAGTCCTCACAGCTCCCATTTCGTGGTAAATCAAAAGGGGACCAACACTGAGCACTGATAAATCAGCCGTGTACGGCACTGGTGGCCATGTGGCAAGTTCATCCTGCGGCTTGTGCCAGTTCCCAGTTAATTCATCGGCTCCGTTTCTCATTGGATTTTGGTCACCGCGTTACTCGTGGTTGTACCCATCAATACATGGTTGGCTCTTGTTTAAAGGGTCAACACTTTACTCGTGGTTGTAGCCATCAGTGCAGGGTTGACTCTTGTTTGAAGGGTCAATGCGTTACTCATGGTTGTGGCCATCAATGCAGGGTTGGCGCTTGTTTGAAGGGTTGATGCCTTACTCGTGGTTGTAGCCATCAATGCAGAGTTGACTCTTGTTTGAAGGGTTAATGTGTTACTCGTGGTTGTAGCCATCAGCACAGGGTAGGCTTTTCCCTGCTGGGTCAAAGCCTTACTCATGGTTGTAGCCATCAATGCAGGGTTGGCTCTTGTTTAGAGGGTCAACACTTTACTCGTGGTTGTAGCCATCAATGCAGGGTTGACTCTTGTTTGAAGGATCAACGTGTTACTCGTTGCCATTGGTTAACAATGCTCAAGTAAATCCGTGCCCGTAGTGGTTTGTTGAGGAAGGAGAACATCCATTGTCAAGGTCTTGCCGGAATTGGCCTTTTTCTCACTTGGAATTTGACTGAAAATAGGGAAATTCTCAACTTCCATGGAAATGAAAGCATCGAAAGACTAGGAGCAAACTAACGCTGAGTATCTGGATGTGAACTTTACGGCTTCCATTCATTAGTTTTTAATATTAATGACTAACAAGTGTGGATTAACACTAATTAGCAGGTCAACGACGCAGGTTAACACCACACCTGATGCTCCACAGGGGAAACATCACAGCCCCACTTCCTCTCTTATTGCCGGCTTTCATTACCGTGGAAGACATCCCTGGAAATGCGCGTCTTTCCCTGCGAAACGTTGCGTTTCCAGGACCTGCATTTTTGATGAGAGCGCTCTGTGAGAGTTTTTTGATGCGCGCAGACATCAGTAATAACACCTCGTCTCCAATCCATCACAGCCTTCCTGCGGGCTGTTAATAGTTTATTAACTCCATTTAAACTCTGCCTAAATGCTCCCGATGTGCCGAGCGTCTCTGCGTAGAAATTATTAAGGAAAGAGGTTTTTAATCGAATTATGGAGTGGTGCCGGGGCACGTTCGCAACCCGCGCCGTGCCCTGTGCAGCCGCATCTCTGGGAATATTCACGTGCCATACAGAATGTGCTGGGGTGTGAGGGACCTTTGAAGGTCCAAATGTAACACTGGTGATTTTGGGGGGTGTGCTCTCTTTTTTCCAGAAGGAAAACCCAAAAATGCTTCCCAGGAGGTGGTTTCTTGCTCAGCCAACCCGAAGTCCCGTGGGGTTTTGCCTGAGCAACCAGCAGTTTGTAGGGAGGAATATTTGAAGGCAGTCATTTCGGAGTAACTCAGGTAAGGGGAAAGTCCCGAATTTGAGAGATTGATTCCCCTAACACGTAAAGAGGAGCTTTTCCAGCCTGCCCCTACCTAGGAAAAGCTCAGAGTTCAGGCAAAGGCTTACGAATGGTGACATTTTTCTTCTACTGGAAGCTGGATGCCCCAGGGATGGGAACCTGCGATTTATATTTGATTTATTGCTGATGCGCGCCAAGGGGGGAATCCCATCATTTGATCTCGAGCACTCCCTTCCTGCTAAACACCAAAAAACGACTTTAAAAATTCATTTTCTGCCCCTCTTTCCACTTTGCTGTGATGTTTCTTTGTCTCTTGTCAGTCCCCGGGTATCCAGAGTCAAGCCGGGACATTAATATTGATGCGGACCTCGGTTATTAGGAGCTGCATTTCCAAGTGTGCCAGCAGCAGATAAATACTATTACCGGGTAATTAGTGAGCATCAAGCTGCGTTTGGCTTGAGCAGGGCTTGCTGCCCTACTTTTTTATTTCATTTATTTATTTTTGCACTGGGTTGTTGGGGGTTTTGCCCCGAGTAGGAAGTGGAGAAATGGAAATCCCAGCTCGGGAGCACCTGGATGCTCAATGACACAGAAAAAAGCAAAACGGAGAGGGAAAACTGGAAGAAAAACAGATTTTGCCTTTTGAAAACCTGGATTTGAAATGCAAAAGCACTTCTAAAGGTATTATTATTATTATTGTTGTTGTTGTTGTTGTTATTATCATCATCATCATCATCGTCATTATTATTACTACTATTACATTCATATTATGTTCTTATTACTACTTGGTTATATGATTACTATATCCATTACTTTATTCTCCCTTATTTCTCGCTGTCTGGGGTTTTTTGGTTGCTCCTCTCTTGCCACTGTGGCGTTTCTCAAGTTGCGGTTTCCCTTCCCGTACCCCACTTTGATTTTTGCTCCTCCGCCCCTGTAAAAGTTTTGGAAAACTTTAGTGTCTTCAAAAGCCAAATGCAACTGGGCTGCTCTGCTTGGATGTGCCCGAAAGTGGGGTTTCCATGCTCTCCAGCAGCTCGCTGTATCTGGGGCTGAATCACTGTGTCTCACTCTGTTTGGGGGGTAAATCACTGCACCTCACGTTATTAGATGTAAATCACTGTGGGTCACCTCTTTTGGGGGAGTAAATCACTGCATCTCACTGTGTTTGGGGGGTAAATCACTGCGTCTTACTGTATTTGGGGGGTAAATCACTGCGTCTCACTGTATTCAGGGGGGTAAATCACTGTGTCTTGCTGTATTTGGGGGTAAATCACTGCATCTCACTGGATTTGGGGGGTAAATCACTGTGGGTTGCTGCTTTTGAAGGGGTAAATCACTGTCTCACTGTATTCGGGGGGCTAAATCACTGTGTCTTGCTGTATTTGTGGGGTAAGTCACTGCATCTCACTGTATTCAGGGGGTAAATCACTGTGTCTCACTGTATTTTGGAGTAAATCACTGTGGGTTGCTGCTTTTGGAGGGGTAGATCACCGTCTCACTGTATTTGGGGGGGTAAATCACTGTGTCTTGCTGTATTTGTGGGGTAAATCACTGCATCTCACTGTGTTTGGGGGTAAATCACTGCATCTCACTGTATTCAGGAGGTAAATCACTCCATCTCACTGTATTTGGGGGTTAATCACTGTGTCTTGCTGTATTTGTGGGGTAAATCACTGCATCTCACTGTATTTGGGGGGTAAATCACTGCATCTCACTGTATTTGGGGGTTAAATCACTGTGTCTTGCTGTATTTGTGGGGTAAATCACTGCATCTCACTGCGCCTGGGGTTGAATCACTGTGGGTCGCTGTGTTTGGGGGTAAATCGCTGCATCTCACTGCACTTGCAGTTAAATCACTGCATTTGGGGTAAATCACTGCGGGTCACCACTTTTGGGAGGATGAATCACTGCATCTCGCTGTATTTGGGGGGTAAATCACTGCGGGTCACCGCTTTTGGGAGGCTGAATCACTGCATCTCGCTGTATTTGGGGGTAAATCACTGCGGGTCACCGCTTTTGGGAGGCTGAATCACTGCATCTCGCTGTATTTGGGGGTAAATCACTGCGGGTCACTGCACCCAGGGCTGCACCCCTAACTCCCCTCCCGGCTCCCAGCCCCTCCCTCACTGCCATTCCCCCAGTTATTTTTATTTGCCTTTCCCTTCGCCGTGGGGGCATTTTGGGTCAAATCTTCCCGTTTTCAGCCCTCTTTGGACGTTTAATGGGTTTGCTGCTCCTTGTCAGTGGGTGCGTGCCCACGTTCCCCCGTTTCGGATGCTGGCTGAGGATTTTCCTTTCGGGGCCCACACGCGGGTTTTGGGAGGGTGTCTGCACCAAGCTGCTGGAAAAGATTTAAAATTCCCGACTAATTTCTTTTTCCGCCAAACAAATGAATCTTCCGAAGGGCCTTTCCTCGCAGCTGCTGAGCCGTTGAATTCATCAGAGTCATTTACAGTTTGTGATGGGATTGTTAATAGCCTGACGTGGGGATCAACATCACTTAGACGTGGCGGTTGGTTTCATTTTTTATTTATATGTATTTTTTTTAGGCCTTTCGGCTTTTAATTTCTCACCGGATTTGCCCCCAGAGGCACCACGCCGTGTTTGGAAGCCGTCAGCTCTGTCTCCCTGGCCCCTTTGTCATGTAGGGTCTGAAAGCGCAGACCACGGGGCCACCCATGGGGACGTGCTGCCCTGCTACTGCTTAACGGCCTCAAAGTACCTGTCGGTGACATGAAACATGCCGTAAAATCAATATATTCCAGATGGCCCTGCAGTTCTCCGCGCTTTCGCCATCCACCTGAAAGCGGCCGACGCGGCGAGGTTCCTTGGGCCCCACTCACTGCCCGAAGGAGCGCGGTGGTGGCTTATCTGGGGAGTTGGCCACCACCAGGGCAGGGTGATGTCCCCCCAGGTCCTGCCAGTGTGGGGTGAGGACGCCAGCCAGTGAGGTCCCAGGGGGCGAGACTGGGGGAGAAGGGGGTCTCCATCAATGGGCTGAGGCCAATTG
>NW_010203702.1:0-38668 GCF_000695765.1 Mesitornis unicolor | reverse complement strand
GATGACAGGGACCAGTGGTGGGAGGACTGGAAGAGTGGGGGGGGTTTTGTAGGTCGGGAGATGTACCAGAAAGCACAGGGTGGAGGTGAGAGAGACTGTAGCCTGTACTCCTGTGACAGGCTGTGGCTGATGTACCCCTGGTGCCACAGCCAAACCACAAAGTCCTGCCGTCGGTCCGTGTAGGGGACAAGTGTATGGTTCGGGCAGGTGCAATGACATGGTGGCACATCCAGCAGGGCTGTGGGGTTGGTTGTAGGCTCTCCCCTGGCTGCTGGCCCTCCATGGGTGGGTGGGAGAAGCCTCTGGTTGGATTCCCCTCACGTGCTGGGCTATAACAAAGCCCCATGCGCCAGATACCCCTGCCTCTGGCGTGGCTGGTCTGGGATGTCCTATGCTCCTGGACGTCTTCTGTCCTGGTGAATTCGGTGCTTGGAGAGGTCATCTAGAAAAGCACTCATCCAAGAGTGACTGTGGGTCAGTGCTGGTTGAGAAGGCTTGGACAACACAGATAAAATATGTGTATTCAGGTCCATTACTACTCCTGTGAGACATATCTCAATATTTTGACCTCTAGCATCTTTCTTTAACCCTTTTGCTGCTACTCATCATACTTACAAACTTGATGATTACATTAACTAGAAACATTAATGTGTATTTCTTATGTGTGGTCATGACCAGGTGTGCAGAGCTGCATCTGAACTCAGCCATGGCAATGTATGGAGGTGAATTTTTAGCTCTGGACTGCTGCATATTTTTAGCCAGGTGATGGATTGATTCTTGCAGACACACTTATAAATACACAGTCAGTTACAATAGGAATGGAAGTGGCAAGTGCCCAGATGGTTAATATTTAAAATATATTTCATATATGCATTAGTAAGTAGAAAATGACGCAACAGGCTCATTGTTATTTGCCGTAACGTAATTGATTGAAATGGAGCTTGGGGAAAGCCTTAGTTCCTCGTGTGTGGGCATTAGTGTGTGTTGCACAGGGCATTTGCAGGACACTGTGTTGCTCCAGGCTTTGGGTTGGTGAAGCTGGTCTGTCCTTTGAAAAAGGAGACGAATGCAGAGTTACAGGACGTGGTAGCTATGGGAATGGGCTATCTGGTGGTGATGGTGTTGCCAGCTGTTGCCCTGTGCCTTTCCAAATTCCCTCTGCTAGGAGCCAGCACCTCCAGGGACCCTGAACTCACACTCCAGAGCCTTCTCCTGCTCACCTGAGCCCAGGGGGTGCCTGTGTCCTTTGGGAGGTCCCCACCTGAGCCACAGGAGGAAGCTGCATCCTTTGGGAGGTCCCCATCTGAGCCCCAGGGGGTGCCCACATCCTTTGGGAGATCTCTCGATGGACAGAATGTGGTGAGGCTCAGCCCCTGAGTGCTGGCGTATGCCCTGTATGCAAAATGCTCGCTGCAGAAATAAGGGTGGTGGAAGGGAAGTCTTCAAACTGCACAGCTTCCACCTGAGTGCAGTTACCTGCTTTTAACACCTGCTACTGCTCTAAAAGAGCAAGATTAGGAGGAAGTAAATTTCCTTGTCTTTCTGTAATGCATTTCCTTTGAACACTGGACAGTGCTTTAGTTGCTCTGTGTAAGCACTGATTCCAGCTGCTCACTGTGGAGCAAAAGGTGGGTGTGGAGATCCTGCCCTGGTGGAGCATCTGAGAGCAGGTGCATCGACTTTTTCCCTAATGCATCCTGTGCTCTAAATTGTCACCTCCTCCCTAAGATGGATAAAATAGAACACAAATTGTGTTTATTACAAGCCAAAGATATAAATACTAAATGTACCATATCATCAGGGTCAAATCCTGCGGATTTTACTCACGAGTAAAGCTTTTAACTTCAGTTGAATTTGGTTTCAAAGCCCAAAAAAGCACAATCGACATCATTTGATGCTGAGAAACAGCCTACAGGCAGTTGAATCTGTGAAGATCCATTTTATTGTGAGTTTATTTGTAGTGGTGTCTGTGCACTGTGACCACTGATGGCCGGTGACATGTCTTCTCTCTTCTAGCTGGTGTTCGGTGTGCAACGGTGCTGTGTTCTGTGCTTAAAACTTCTGAACTCTCGCTGAAGGCGGGGAAATCAGCTAATATTTGGAGCAGACAAAACCCAGACACGGTGTGTTTGTGTTGTCAGCCCACCCAGCCTGTTCCCACAGTGGGGGTGGATACAGCAGCACAACATACGGCTCGTGGTTATTTTCAGCATAATGATACTTAGGCAGCTTTTTCAAAGGAGGAGAAGTTTAAAGATAACAGAACTGGGATCATCTGTGGAAATAGCACTAATATTAACACTCATCTCCATTGGTTTGCCATTTACCTTGTATTTATTTGCTTACTATACCTTTGATCGCTTCCATCCCTGCCTTTATCTGTGTTTCCAAGACTGTCGTGGGGACAGTGTGGGTGGAGGAGTGTTCCAGCACTCCTTGTTGATTTCATTTACAATTTAGATGAGGCTTGCTAACTTCATAAACCCTAGAGAGCTTGATTTCTTCTCAATGCAGTACAGTCTGTGTGTTGCTCCCAAATTTTGTGAAAATATGGAAAAGCAAAATGCATTGCGAAGCATAAGAGGATAAACTGAATGGAAGCTTCTGGGTCGTTGTTTTTGGGGAGATATGTTGCCCAAAAATAGTAATAAATTTTTCTAGTAAAATTATGACATTCTTAACTTTATTTTCTCCTATTTTGGTGATCTGTTTCTTGTGTCAGTGTGGCCACAAACTGAAGCAGGAGCATTTTAAATTCAGCAGAAGAAGGCTGCAGAAGTGTTTTGGTGCAGGGAAGGACACAGGGATGTGCTGGTGAGGAGGGCTGTGCACAGCACAACATTGTGTTGAGGAGCGATGTGACCGGTGCCAGCCACCGCGGTGCATCGAGGAGATTTGGGGCTGGGTGCTGGGGACCACCAAGGTTCACAAAGGTGGCCAAGGCCCCGTTTCCTGCTTGTCTCAGCACACCGAGCCGCATCCTCCTCCCGCTGTGGCCTTGAAGCCTGTGTTAAGGCGAGCACTTAATGGGGACAGGACGGGTTGGGGTGGCATTGTGTTCCCCTTTGCTGAAATCCCAGGAATGTGCAACTTTGGGGATTCAAGTGAACGCGCACTGTGACAAACCAGCAAATACATGAATTTTCTTTCTAAAACATACTTCTCAGAATGGTGTGACTTCTTAAGCTGCCATTTCATGTTTGCCCTTAAAACACTCTTCACAGGATGAACTTACTGCGGTGAACGTGAAGCAAGGCTTCAGTAACCAACCTGCCTTCTCTGGAGATGAGCATGGATCCGCCAGAAATATCATCATTAGTGCCTCCAAGGTAAGGCAGGGCTCTTGGGCGTGAGTACACTCACCGAAATTAGAACCAAGCTGGCAGTGGTTGTTCTTGGTTCTTCACTGCTTTGCTTTCTGGTCTGAAGTCTTCCCATTAATGTTAATTACAGAACTAATGTAAGAGTGCTGAGCTGTGTTTCTGCTGTTTTGGGACTGGAAGTACTGAGGGAGCAAATCTTGCAAAGCTTTTCAATCCAGAGGTCCTGAGTGGTGGTGGAGGTGTTTTGAGTAGAGGTCAGAGCGCTTCCCAGCTTACCTGAATCTGTGAAGTCTGCTGCTGTAGCCAGTGACGGGAAGACAATGGATGCAGTTCTTGTGACGGTCTGTTTGTTCTAAATAGAAATGAAAAGTGTGCACCAGAGGAGTTGCACCAGTGCTTAATATCACGAATCCCATCCCTGAGCTGCAGGGAATTAATGTCTAATCCTATCAGTTTGAGAGCCTGAACTAGAGAGGTGACTGCATCTGTTCAGATGGAAAACCTTTGTGCACTGATGTATGATGGGTGCTTACTTACTGGCTCATTCTGCTTTTTTCCCCTCACCAGGTTGGCGCTTACTTTAGCAGCATACTAGCAGAAAAGCTAAAACTTAACACTTTCCAGGACACGGGAAAGAGGAAACCACAAGTCAATGCCAAAGACAACTACTGGCTGGTTACTGCTCGGTCTCAGAGCGCAATCCACAGCTGGTTCACAGACTTGGCAGGAAGCAAACCACTGACCCTTTTAGCAAAAAAGGTATTGAAATCCCCTTTCTGCTGTTTCCTGGGTGTTGGGTTGTGCTGAATTGGGCTGTGAGGACAGGGCAGTACTTCTGCAGATGCTGGATGTGAGCGGTGTTCCTGGGCAAGGGGAGCTTCTGGTCTGCTGGGAAGGAGTCTCTGTGAATGGCTGTGTTTATTTTGGCGGTGTTTGTGTTCCTGACAGCCATTCTTTGCCTCTGTGCTTCACTTCGAGGGTCTCTTTCTGTTCCTCTGCTTGAGTCCATAGAAATTCTCATGTCTGGCAAGGAAATACTGTCTAGGAGATCGATGCATTGATAGCCTGTTTGCTAACTCCAACCCCTTTGCATGCTCTTCACATTTAAATTTGTATTAGCAGTCTTTGTTAAACATTCTTATTGGTTGCATTCTTGTTTAAGCTTCCAATTAAGGAGAATTCTTGCTGCTTTGCAGTCATCTTTGTATAACTGGCAAAGGCAATTTTGAGCTGGTTTTTTGGATGCTGCATGCTGTTAAGAACAGAAGTACAAGATAATTTTGAAGTAGCCATTAAAACTCATCCAAGGTGGTGTCCAGAACACAGGAACAAGGGTACTGCTATTCCTGTCTTTCCTAAAGCTCTGTGTACAAGCAGCACATCTTACAGTATGTGGGAGTTATTCAGAGTATAAATTAAATTGACATAGGGAACTCTTATTCCAAGACTATTGAGCATAAATAGATTAAAATAACAGAAGGTACAAGTTTCAGCAGTTTTGGGTCTGTTGCCGTGCTGCTTTGCCACCAACAGAGCCACCAATAGAAAAATGAGAGTTTTGCCATGGCAAGCATGCCACCACCTTCAGTTTCCCCCTAACTTTCTGTGAGGTTAACTTTGTGAATAGAAGTGCTGGAGCGATTTATTTCATTATATCAGTTGGCTTTAGGTTGTTTTTGTTAAAACACCAGATTTATAAACCCACTGGTAACAGTAAATGAGCATGTTAAGAGCACTGAAGCTGATTCTGTAGGGTCCCTATGCTGACCACTGAGGAGCGTTGCAGGGAAGGGCTGGTGCTTTGTTTGCCGCTCCCCTCAGCGTTGATGTCCCTCTGTTCCAATTGAACCATTGCCCAAAACCTTGATGCATCTCTGTTTTTCGGAGGTTCTGAGGATCAGTCTGTGGGACGGTTTCTGCACTTGGGATGTCTTTGGCTGTGGCCAAAGGTTTGCCAGTGGCCCTACAGCATCTCTGAGCGGGGAAGGATGCTCCTGGTGAAACCTGGGGAAGTGCAGGATGGTATCTCTGTTTTTGTCAACAATCTGTGTGCAGATAGTCGGTGTTGGTGAAGAGGTCTGCAGCTCTCCAGGCAGTGCGAAGGCCCAGGCTGACCCGCAGGCCCCAGCTGCTCTTTGGGCTGTGACTTGTTTCCTCTTTCGTTGCAGGTTCCTATTCTCAGTAAAAAAGAAGATGTTTTTGCTTATTTAGCAAAATATTCTGTGCCACTGCTGCGAGCGGCATGGCTGATCAAAATGACATGTGCCTACTACGCTGCTATTTCTGAAGCTAAGATCAAGAAACGCCAGGCTGCTGACCCAAATATTGGTAAATAAACATCTCTAGTGTCTAGATGTGTAATAACAGCTGAAGGGCCCTGCTCCTCTTGTTCATGGCTTTGGTGTTACCAGGGTTCCAGAGAGGAATCTTTGTAGTGGGAAGGGGAATAAAAGTTCTTTTAAAACAGTTTCACATAGAAATGTGTGTCAGATGCAGAATTATGGCACTGATGGCTGCTGCTCCTCCAGGCTGATTCCTCCCTTAGTCTCCAGGGCAGCATCTGAGGAGGTGAGGGTGCTGCATCTCCAACACCGACACCACTCTATGGGGTTGGGAAGAAGTGGCAAAGGCTGTGCTAAGATAAATGTTACCGGGAACCACAGAATCACAGAATCGCAGAACGTTAGGAGTTGGAAGGGACCTTGAAAGCTCATCCAGTCCAACCCCTCCCAGAGCAGGATCACCCGGACCAGGTCACACAGGAACACGTCCAGGCGGGTTTTGAATGTCTGCAGAGAAGGAGACTCCATAACCTCTCTGGGCAGCCTGGCCCAGTGCTCTGGCACCCTCACAGTGAAAAAGTTTTTCCTCATGTTCACATGGAACCTCCTGTGCTCCAGCTTGCACCCATTGCCCCTTGTCCTGTCACTGGACATCACAGAGGCTGGCTCCTTCCTCCTGACACTCACCCTTTGCAAATTTATAACCATGAATGAGGTCTCCCCTCAGTCTCCTCTTCTCCAAGCTAAAGAGACTCAGCTCCCTCAGCTGCTCCTCATAAGGGAGATGCTCCACTCCCTCCATCTTTGTGGCTCTGTGCTGGACACTTTCAAGCAGTTCCCTGTCCTTCTTGAACTGAGGGGCCCAGAACTGGACACAATATTGCAGATGTGGTCTGACCAGGGAAGAGTAGAGGGGAAGGAGAACATCTCTGGACCTACAACCACCCCCCTTCTGATACACCCCAGGATGCCATTGGCCTTCTTGGCCACAAGGGCACAGTGCTGGCTCATGGTCATCCTGCTGTCCACCAACACCCCCAGGTCCTTTTCTGCTGTGCTACTCTGAAGGGAACTGATAATTTAGAAAGCCTGGGATGAAAGATGAGTTTCAAAGCTTATTTATTAGAACATAGGTGGCAACATATTTAAGCACTAACTTTAAATGTTAACTCCTAAGCCAGGGAGCCAAGCAGTGAACACCTTTATGGTGTTCAAAGGTACTTGAGCTATTACCAAAGTTGTAGTTTTTCTCTCACATTTTACACACACTACCTACAACTCTTACTCTCTGGAATGAACATTTTCCTTCTTTGTCCTCAAAATAACTGCTCAGAACAGACAATTTCTCTGCTTTTCAGCAGCCTCTCTGGACTGCTGTGAGAAATTTCTACTTCTTGCCAAGTCATTCTGTAATTTCTTTCAAACTTTGCTTTGTGGGTTTAGTCACATTTTTTATTTGTAGACTTGTAACACATTTTCACTCTGAGTTCCCAGTTAAAGCCCCAAAAGTATATTTTCCACTTTCTAGCAAGCATCTTATGTTTGCTCTCTGGTGATAGTTTTAAAAGTACTTTAAAGAACCAGTCAAAGGCAAAGAGCAAGGGGAAGGCAGTGCCTGTGGCTGGCAAGGAGGAAGAGTCCTCAGGTTGGTGGCTGCATTGGTGCATGAACCCTGGGAGGCTGCTGTGCTGATGTCAGCTTTGCTGTAGCGAGATCAGTGCTGTTTTGGGGGGAGGTGAGCCCAGTTTCCCACTCTCCTGCTGCCATGGGATGGGCTCTGGCTCCTTTGAGCTCTTTTAGTGCTACTGAGTGGGGCTGGGTGACTTGTTCCTCTTCTGTCCTTCGCTCCAAGGGATGCTAAAGCAGCCCCTCTCTGGTCTCTTGGGTTGTTTTCCCTTTCCTCCCGAATGACAGGAGCGTTTTTGAGGTAGGCCCTAGCAGGAGGCTTGGAGCAGGCAGTGAAAGCAGGCTGATTGCTTTCCCATTTTGTCGTGAGTAGCTCTGCTAACGATAAAAATGGTGAAATGGTGATGCTGTGCACCAGGACTGGGGCTGTTCCTTTGCTTGGGACCCATACTCATTAGGGGGTAATTAAAACAAACACCCTCTTGTGTGGTTGTCTGGGAGTCGGGGAGCGAGGGCAGTAAGGAGGAGGTGAGGAGAGCTCAGGTTGTTGACTATGATCCGCTGATCTAGACTTGGTTTGCTCTGCTGGGAGTAGTACTTTTTTCAAAATAAAAGGAGTGAATAGTTACTGGGAAGGTGCAAGGTGCTTCACAGTGAGTGACTGCAGCCAGCACGAGTGTCTGTGGGCCAAGGTGACTTTTACCAGTGAGTGTTCTGAGGTTACTGACCATTGCATCATCTGTTCAAATACCCTGTTGTGCAAAGGTTGGTGAGATGTTTTGGGAGGTAGCTTGCTGCGTGTTGCTGAGCAGCCTTTGACAGCTCCCAGAATGTTTTATGTCTGCACCTCTGGTAACAGAAAGGCAGTTGCGTTGTTTCTGACTCAGTGGCACAGAGATATTGGTAATTGCTTTGGGAAAATTATTCTTTCATACTGTCACATGAAATAGGCTTGAAGTAGTGGATTTGGAATTGTTTTTCCAAAAGTGAGCGAATGTTTGAAGTAAATGTAGTTAAACTGCTCCATGAAAACACTAAAACTCCCTAGCTTCATGCAGAAATTTCAGTGGATTTGGATCGAAAAGCTTTCACTATGCAGTCTCTGTGTGTTGACAGAGCTGCCAGTGACAGTGCAGAGGGAAGGAGGAATGAACGTGCTCGCTGCAGTCTGCGGTGGGTAGTAAACAGCAGAAGTAGTTGTGTGAGAACGGTGGTTCCTGTGAGTCTGACAGTAAACAGACTTGAGTTGTCAAAGCAACTGCACTATGTATTCATAAAAGTGTGCTCTTCTGAAATATGCTGCATCCCCATTAAATATGGCTCTGTCAGGTGCTTGTCTCTGCAATGTTAACAAATATTCTTGGTTGTTGTAGTTACTGTTAAGGGAATGCCTTCCTTACAATTCCTCTTTACCTAAAGCTTTGTGTATGTGGCCAAGAAAGCTTCCTTTTGTTCAGTATTTTCTCCAAGTTTGTACTAAGTACAGAATCACTGCTTAAGCAGAGAGAAAAGCTGATCATTTCCAGTGGGTTTGTGTATTTGCTGAACAGCACCTACTGGTCTAGGAGAAAGGAAAGAAAATCTGTGTTAGGGCAGACCTCTGTGCTGTGCTGGTCACACTTGCCTGAGAAACTCCTCCTGAGCTTTTGCATTTGTCAGAGTGGAAATCTAGAGGAGTTGGCTGTTTTGGAGTGATTACAGCAAGAACAGTTTTATGTCTCATTGCTTGGGCAAAGCCCTGTTGAGTTTTGCATTGGCTGTTTTTGGAGGGGAAGGAAAAGGGGAGTAAAGGTCCAGACAGAAGGAAGTAATGAAGTACACTTATCCATTGCAAGGCTGTTTTGTGGCTGAACACTGAGATCTGATGAAGGGGACAGGTAATTCCCTGAAGGCATGCCTTGTGTCGGTGCTAATCTAGCAGGCTGTGTGCACATTGACAGGATCTGTGCTTTGAGACCAGAGGGGCAGGTGAGAGACCCATTAATTCACAACAGGTGTTGTGTTATGCGACTGTGGGCTAATATTTTTGATGAAAGGCAATATAAGTTTGCTTCATCTCACACTGCGAAAGAAACCTTTTCTCACCCAAAGTGTTCTAACTGTAAATTATTTTGTAGAATGGACCCAAATTATAACCAGGTACCTTCGAGAGCAGCTGGCAAAGGTTGCAGAATTTTATCACGTGACTTCCAGCCAAGGCAGCAGCTCCGTGGTGATGCCTCAGGAGATGGAGCAAGCCCTGAAGCAGTGGGAATATAATGAAAAATTGTCATTTTATATGTTTCAGGTAATACTTTAAGAAGTGCCTGGAATTTTTTTTTGAGGTTACTATTCTTGGAAAGTTCAATTTTAGAACTCAGTGGTAGCTTTTATCATAAGACTTGCATAAATTTAAAATTAATTAGCATTTACATGATTCATCAGCTGAAAAAGTGTTTATTTGCTTAGTGTCTTGGTTGCGACTGCAGCAGTGTCTGTTGGCAGTGAATCGGGCAAGCTGCTGTGTTTGAACTGCAGAGGTCATTGGTGCTGTACACAGCTGCTGGGTCCTGCATGTGTAGTGGTGGTGGAGAGTCCTGGCAGGTCTGTGCTGATGTGAGGAATGAGAGCTAAATCAGAAATGAAATAAAATGTGTGATTAGATCCCTGCTTGTTTAGTGTTCCCAGTTAATGTGCAATGTGTTATTTTAAATCCTCTAAGGAAGGAATGCTCGAGAGACATGAATATTTGACATGGATACTGGATGTTTTGGAAAAAATCAGACCCACTGATGATGATCTTCTTAAGCTGTTGTTGCCGCTTATGTTGCAGGTACGTGCGTGTTTTAAAGCCAAAATCAATGTAAGCGTGATTCATAAATGTTAAATGATTTTAACAGTTGTGGTGGTAAAATTTATGTAGACATTTTTACTTAGGATATTTAGGGAAATATATTGCACAGTGCATGTTGGGAATTTATAAACACCTTTAAAATGTTCATGCTTTATAATCCTTAGCTTGAATTGGTAGAAGGATTCTGCTACTGTACCTGGTCCTGCAGGGTAGATGAAATTTCTAAGAGACAGAAATACAGATTTTTGAGCTGCTCATTTTAACTTCTGAACTCTTAAATGTTTGAGGTCATCTCTTCTAGTTTATGCACGTTCAATGTTAGATTGTTAGAGAAAATGAATACCTGGAGTACACTGTGTGGTAAACCATGCGTTTTTTAAAATTTCAGTATTCAGAAGAGTTTGTTCAGTCAGCTTACCTGTCCCGTCGCCTTGCTTACTTTTGTGCCCGACGCCTGTCTCTGTTGCTGGGCGATGGCCCCGGCCTTGTGGCTGCACACTCTCCCCACATGGTTATGGGGCCCAGTAACCCTCCTCTGGCAGCCCCCAGCCCAGTGACCACGGGGCCCGTGGTGGGCCCGGTACCACTGGCCTGCGCTGACTTCCTATCCTGCCCTCAGCACTGTCCGCTGGTGTATGGACTCAGCTGTATGCTGCAGGTAGGCCTGGGTTCTCTGCTCTTTGTTTTCAGGGCTATAATCATTCAGTTTATTGGAAAATGGAGTGGTTTTGGGTGTGGCAAGGTGTGTTGGTTGTGGCTTGAAATGTACCTGTGTCTGTGAAAGGGTGAGGGCTGGGTGGGCCTGGGGGGAGCGGAAGGGTGAATTTTCCACTGAGGCATGATGGTGGGACCACCTGGAGAAGGTTGTATCGTCTGTGTGTCTGTCCGCACAGCCAGGCCTTTCCTCTGATGGAGGGTTTCCGTTTGCTGTAACGCTTTGCACATCTCGTCATGTTCCCATCACCAGTGAACCTGTGTGGTTCTGCCAGACCCCATCTGTCTGCTGCGTGCAGCTGGGCAGAGGACAGCACCGCACTGACTCCTGCCAGTCCTGACCTCCGAGGAGGTCCTTTCTACTCCCACCTTGTCACTGATGCTTGGTGCCGCTGCAGGTGGTGTCAGAATTACAGGCAGTTTATATTGCCTTACCAACCTCCACAGTTTTTAAAACTGTAGAACAGAAGAGACTGTTCACTTGTGCTTGTTGCTTGGCAATAGCAGAATTGTCAAGAGGGTAATTATTTTCTAAAAAAGGTCTCGTATGGTGAGCTGTGGTTGTTTGTCTTCCCAAGCGCTGACCCGGTGAGACTCCCTCCAGCCCTCCTGCTGCTTGTCTGCTCTGGTGTCTGTCTCTGGGGGCTGCGTGGAGGTGTCCTGGTGGTGGTACCAGGGCTGTGCTGATGCTCGTGGGATCACAGTCACAGAAGGGGTGAGGCTAGCAGGGACCTTTTCAGATGATGTTGTCCACCCCACACTCAAGGTCAGCTGGAGCAGGTCCCCAGGACCACATCCAGCTGCATTTCTGGCATTTCCACCTCCTCTGGGCAGCCTGCTGCAGCGCAGGAAAACAGCTCACACTTGTGGTGCGCAGCTCCCTCCGAGGGCTGCTGCCTTCTCATCCCCATCGCGGAGCCGGGCTGTACGCAGGGAGGGCTCTGTTGGTGCTGACCGAGGGAAAAAGCTGTGAGAGCACCACATCGCTCCCTCCCCTCGGTGTGTGAGTCGGGAAGCTGGGTCCCGTCTGGCTCTCAGCATGCTGTCAAACATGGGTCTGTCATGGGAACAGCAGTGTGTCTCTCCATCTGGGGCTGCAGGCTGCTCTGGCAGCATTTCTCCCCCAGCTGATCTTTCTGCTCTTCCCATACTGTTTGCATTTGCGTATGTGCATGTTTCTCTGCTCTGTTATCTGCCCCATTTCCTTGTCCTGCTGAGCAGGTCCAGTGGACCGCCTGGGATCAGATGGGCTCTTCAGAGGAGCGTTTCTCTAGGCAGTGTTTGTGCTAAGGTGCTGCTCTGTAGATCTGGACTAGGGGAGCTTCCCAACAAGCAACCCGGCTCTCTCAAAAACAAATATCTATGGGATGAATCAACTTCTGTCATTTCAAATGATATTTAAGGTCTGGCCCCAGAACACCGAAGCATTCTGCATTTGCTCTGTGCAATACCAAATGCCACAGGGTGACGGGTACCTGCTGACAGGCTGTTTTGAAGCCTGTCAATTCAAAGTCTTTCTTCTGAAGTAAATCTTCAAGTTCATGGTGTATTTCAGTGACTCTTTTATGCTTTAAAATCTTGACAGAAGTGTCGATTTTAATTGATTTATAAAAATTTAATTTTTCACTTGTAGCTTCTTTCTGTAAGCTAGACACCAAAATGACTTCTCTTCTCTGCAACCCATTCAGGTTTCACAGAAGGGATCTGATTGAAATTAACCTTTAGAGAGAATTAGTTCTGTTGAGCTCAAACTTGGACAATGTTCTTTAACGGTATTATGAAAGCAATGCAAATGGGGATTGAACATGTATATATTTAAATAATTTTTCTACTGATGAAGAAGGAAAAGAATGTAGTAGTTGAATTTCCTCAAGTGGATGTTTTAGAGTGATTGTGGTAAGGCCTGTCATTGTGTTTCTGTCACTGTAGCAGATAGACCAAAGGCGATTCTGGTCTCCTGGACTCTCTTGTTGCTGGTATTGTCTATCGCATGCTCAGAAAAAGAAGTTACTTCTGTTTTGTGCTGTTGCTTGCAGACTGTAACTCTCTGTTGCCCAAGTGCCTTGGTGTGGATTTACTCCACAAATGAAAATAAGAACGCTAATCCAGGCTCACCGCTGGATTTACTTCACTTTGCTCCATCTAGTTTACCAATGCCAGGTGGGAATTCAGCATTTAATCAGCAGGTAAGCTTTTGTCATTGTCACATGATTAAGATCTGGTTTATATCCCAAATAATGATTTGTTATCATGAGGACTGCAGCCAAGTTTAGATGTTTCTGTCGGTCTAGTTTCAGGACCAGTGCTGTGATAGGTTTTCATGACCTTACTTTGTTCTTCATTCCAGTACTGATTTTGTGGAAAAAGTCAGGAATTTTATTTATGTTCAGGTGTTTTCTGTTACTAAACTGAAATTACTTTAAGGTATAAAATGGCAAATAAGCAGTGTTGTACCGTATTGTGAGATGTGACTTTTCAGACATGCTGAAAGGTAACTTTTGTGTAGATACAAAAGCTGTTTTAATGTACAGGATGGTTTGTAACAAACAAAAACATTTGAGCAGAGCATCCTGCAGTTTGTAGTTGCCAGTGCAGGGAGTGCTGTGGGACACCAGAGGGTACCTTGCTCCTGCTGAGAGCTCTCACAGGTGTGACATGAACATGGAGACTTCCCACCACTGCCTCATCAGCAATGATCTTTTCTGCAGGTTCGGGCAAAGATTTGCGAGGCAGAACAGCAGATAAAACAGCGAGGCCGCGCTGTGGAGGTGCGGTGGTCTTTCGACAAGTGCCAAGAGTCAACTGCAGGTAGAACAGCTCAAAACGAACCAAATGTTGGGAGCTTTAGGGTTTACATCTGTTCTTTGGGTATAATCCTGTTGTGCCGGGTTAATTTTAGTAGAGATTTCACAGATGGATGCCATGTAATGTCTTCCTGGGTAAACATTTTTTCTCTTTTTCCTCTAACTCCCATCCCTAGGGGTGACCATCAGCCGGGTTTTGCACACCTTGGAGGTGCTGGATCGGCATTGTTTTGACAGATCGGATTCCAGCAATTCAATGGAGACGCTTTATCATAAGATTTTCTGGCCAAATCAGAATAAAGATAACCAAGAGGTAATGGCTATGCCCTCCTCTCACTTCATGATCTGTAGACAATGGATTTTATTTTTACTTATGAGAATTGCATGTGGATTTGATACTAAAGCTTTGTGTCTTCTTGGTGTGTTTTTTCTTGACAACCTGGCATTTGATTTATTAGGAGAAAGCAGTTCTTTGCTGTTATAACTGAATTCTTCAGTTCTACCGGCTGTAAACCTTGTATGTCTCTTCACAATTAATACGGTAAGAATGATGCTGCTTGTGAGCATGGCCGAGTGCACAGTGAGTAATGCAAAGGACCTTTCCTTCCTCATTCTGCTTCACCGACTTGTATAGAGCTTCTCTGTAGATTTGGCTGAGTAGGAGGACTTGAAATCTAGAAATCTGTGACGTGGCGTAAAGCAGTAAATTAAATTCACTTTCATTTGAGGTGGTGTTGCAGACAAAACTCCTGGCCTTGTTTATAGCCTCAGGTATTTTCCACCTTACGTTTCCTTGACAGAAAACGTCTCTTGTGCGCAGCTCCAAATTGACTGCTGCTGCGGTGGTTATTGTGGAGGTATCTTTAGGTAATTAAACCCAGTGAACAGTTTGTGTTGCTACCATGCAGTTTTACATTAGGGTGAAGTTGTGTTGTGCTCATCCAGACTTGCAACACCTTTGATTCCTCCCCACCCCTTTTAAAGAAGGCTTGAGTCCATTTGGGCAAAACCAGAGTCCTCAGCAGAGTGAGCTGGAGAATGCAATAGCCATTTTTTCATAATGTCTCTGAAAACTCCTCTTCGGGGTCAGTTGTGTCTTCCTGTACCTGACTCTCGCCTAACATTTGGTCTGCCTGTACTCTTATCTGTCAAAGTCTTTCATGGGTACAGTTAAGGAAAGGAATTGAGAGAGAATATTTTTTTTCCCCTTAATTTTTTGGTTTGTTTGTTTCGTTTAGAATAGTTGGTGAGACTTTTACTTGTCCATCACCTGTGTGGAATACTAGAACTTGGTTAGGTATAGCTTGAAATACACCTCTGTGGTGGGAGGGCTATCTAGTAAATGAAATTCATTGGTATTTTCCAGCCGTTATGCAGTAGTAAATGGATGAAAGGAGGGAGCACTTGGTTTTTAAGGACTGATATGTAATTTCTTGAAATTATTATGTAGAATCCTGAAGCTTCATGGATGTTTGTGCACTTGGATTGCTTTTAAAGTTTAGGTCTCTGAACTCGTGTTCAGGCCTTGTTCCCCATGTTGTCTTTGAAGTCCAGCTGAATTCTTATGATGCCAGGAGTTTTGCTTTTTTCATTTTAGAGTGAAAAAGTCTGGTTTTGAACTCGGTTCTCATGACTTGTTAAAAATGCAGAGTTAATATTTATCTGTCTGAGATCACTTCGCTGGAAATGAAACAAACAACAAAAAAACCCCAA
Organism: Mesitornis unicolor; assembly: GCF_000695765.1. Lineage (NCBI taxonomy): Eukaryota > Metazoa > Chordata > Aves > Mesitornithiformes > Mesitornithidae > Mesitornis > Mesitornis unicolor. Next base: position 23,373 of record NW_010203702.1, on the reverse strand, counting down.
CCCCGCTGTGTCTGTGAGAAAGGAGTCCAACCATGACTTTTTAGTTAGTGAGCCACAATTTAACGGTTTGTCACTGTGAATGAGACCTGAATCGGAGTGTGCTGGAATGCATGACGGGTAAGAGAGACAAGATAGCGAAATAAAATGGATTGAAATATCTGCAGAGTTAGAGCCCATTTCCACAAGCACTGAGAAAACAGAGCATATATTCTTGTAGGACTTCTAATAATGCAGTTAGCGTTAGTTCAGGTGCAGGAATTGCTGCATTATCTGAGATTATTCAGAGGGGTTACTGGTGTGCATCCTTGGTGTGCATCCTTAGTGTGCTGAGGTCAACCCGGTGCTGGGAGGGAGGAAGCGCTGAGGTGCAGCTATTGGGAGGCAGCATCTCAGGAAGGAAGCCGAGCAGTGGAGCTGGAGCTCTCCCGTGTGCAGTGGGGGTGTCACGGCTGCTGTCACTCTGGGCTAGCAGGGCCAGAGCTCTCCTGTGGTGTTGGTGTCACTGGTGCTGTCACCCTGGGCCAGCGGTGCTGGAGCTCTCCTGTGTGTGGTGTGGGTGTCACGGGTGCTGTCACCCTGGGCAAGTGGAGCCGGAGCTGGAGTTTCCAGCATTGGAGTAACTAATTTTCCAGTTGCGGCTCTACCGATGAGCTGTGGGTTGGTTAGTGTGTCATCCCCTGCATGTGTGCTGCTGCTTACTGTGTGGTTTGGGGTAATTGGTTATATTGCAGGGACTTGACACAGCTTTCAGATGTTTTTTTCACTCTGTCAAAAGCCAGATGAAGTATGTGACAGTCACACACTTCAGCCTCACTGCTCTCGGCTGCTGCAGGGCCCTGTGCCCCAAGAGCCCAGTGTGAGGGAGCAGCTCCAGTGATGCCAACTCACCCAACTAAAGTTCATCAGAGGCTTTCAGTAATTACCTGCACTTGGGTAACTTTTTTTCAGTTGGTGCATGTGTCAGCTCATGAGAACCAAACCCACTGTTTTTAGACACTTAGAACTGGTATGGCTGATGTTCTTGGATAAACCTTGATGTTTCAGTATTTATGGGGGGCTTTTTTCCTTTCAAAGGAGGTTATATTCTGCCTGTATGTGAATCTGCAGAATCAATACTGCAATTTTTAAGGTGCATAATCACTTCTAGGTGTTTGGTTTGTGGTGATGTTGGATTCCACATCCCTGAAAATGAAGTTTTGCTTTTTATAAGTGTAGAACTGAGGAGTTGTTTATATATTTTTGCACTAAGCAATATCACAGTGTTAGCAGATTACTCCTTCGGAAACAGAATTAGCTGTCTGAGCTTTCTTAACTGTAGAGCTTTCCAGTTCTTTAACTTTAACACCACCCCCACCACCCTCACCCTCAAAAAAACATAATGTCCCTTGATAATTATCTGCTCGAAGCAGATCAGTCATTCTGTGAAATCTCCTGGAGTTCAGGTTAGAACAGAGGTGGAATTAATCTGTAGTTAATTTATGTAGACCTCAGTGCAGTCCTGACCAGGATAAATTCATGTTACTTTCTTGAGGTGCACAAATGTCTGTCCTTTATCGTGTTTAAGAGAATTTTAATACAGAACTACACATGGAAGTGCTGTTCAAAAGTAAGAATTCACAGCATTTCTTGAAATAACTGAAATAACATCCAGCTTTAACAGAAAAGGGTCCGCTTGCCCTGTGTTTTCTCTTTTCTTTGGGCTATCAAATAAGTAATTTATGCAATCTTTAGTTAAAAAAAAACACAAGTGACTGACTGTTGCTGGCTTAGTACCTAAAACTCTGAATGTTGATCACAGTGTTATTTAGTTTCCATTGCATTGGCTGTCAGTGAGCTTCATGAAAAACTAAACCAGCCAAACCTACAGAAATGTGCTTGGGTGAGCAAGCCGTAGCCATTGATTGTAACCAATTGGATGTGCAGTTCAAACGAGGTAGCCCGTTAATCGCAACCCACAGGTACAGCCAGCACCGCTGGTAACCAGCGCTTGTGGCTGCCAGGTGCAGGGGCTGGGGGACACGGCCCTGCTGAGCCCCGTGCCTGTGGTGTGCAGGGTGAGCTGCGCAGGCACGGAGCTGTGTGACACGCACCAGGGCTGCGAAAACACGGGTACTGGTGTTTCAGGGAGTGTCTGAAGGAAGTATCTGTACATGTGTCTGTCTGGCAGTGTTTGTACAGCGTGCATGTTGCTGGGAGGAAAAGCACCCTCCTTTCCCTCAAGAGGAAAATAATCGAAAGCCAAACAGCTGGCTTTCTTCTAAGATTTGACACTTCCAAAACTAACCTAACCCAGTTCTTTAGTCCAGGACAAAAACCACATAGGAACAATTTTACAACCATTCCTGTAAATGCCTCTTGCCAGGATGTCCCTCTCTGCACCAGCACTGAGAGCTCTGACCTCCCGCGCTGGTGCCCTTTGCCTCAGCTCAGGGCTTTCCTGAGGGTTCAGTTGTGGGAGCGTCCCCTGCTCTGTTTGGGAAGGGAAACTGCTTGGCTGATCCCTGTGAGAGGGCGCAGGAGGCCCTGTCCTGCTGTCCCAGGGTGCCACAGGGACGGGGTGACCCGATGTGCTGTGCCCCAGCTCCAGGTTGCTGTCTTCTGCCTCAGACACAGGAGCACTGGCATTTTTGTTGGCATGGTGTCCCTTGTTAGCAGAAAGGGGAAGGAGTCTGTGTGAAGATCAGCTCTTTTGGGTGTGTGTTGCCTTAAGATATACAGAGCATCCGCGCTTCTGCTGTCAGCTCCCTGCATCTGACCCCAGGAGCGGTGGCATTACCACATCACCTCATTTGGGTAAGAGAAACGCGTTTTCCCCTCTTCCTTCCGCTCCCCCCTCAGTCATTCAGCATCTCGTGCTTGTGTGTTGAGGCATATTTACAGGAAACTTCTCTGCTGTGTGTGCACCACACACCAACCTCTGTTAGCAGCCCGTTGGGTTTTGTGTTTTTTGTGGATTTGGATAGCTTTGAAGCAGTAACTTTCATGCTTGTGGGTCCGTAATTCCTAATCACTCCAGAAAAAAGTATTCACTTTCTGGAGGTGCTGTGCTTGACTCTGGTGCTTCTAAAATTTACTTGTAACTGTAGTTTCCACCAGTGTCGGTGAAAGAAGAATCACATCTGTTCGAGGTTGGTCTTAGGTGTAAGTGTTCAGGATGGCAGCCAGCCTGGGCAGGAGCGAGGAGGTGCAGCAGAGCTGATTGAGCAGCACAGAAAAAGGAAATTACTAGAAAATGTGGGCGGTTAGTGGAAACAGAGATTGGAAGAGCACTCAGTAGATAGGAGGGTGTGATATCCCAGTGCTAGTTTGTAAACATGTTTTTCTAAAGACGTGCGCTGTTCCTTAAAAACATCTCTGTTAGGTCAGAAATAAACTGAACTTCTGGGGAGTTTCTTGCCCTTGGTTGTCTGATGGGTACACTTCAAGTTTAGGGGTTTTTGGTTTGGTTTTTTATACGTCAGTGGGATTCAAGTGATGGTCTGGAAAGAGGAGGAGGAGGATTGGAACTATTAGTGTAAGGAAAGCGTAAATTCTGTGTGGTTAATTGGGTTAAGAGGCTCTGTGTGGTAACCTTTTCTTGTTTCTCAGAAAGCACATCGCCCTTTTCTGTTTGTGTGCAGCAACATTACAATAACGGCAAATTCTGATTTGAGTACCAGCAGTGTGAAAACTGAGATTTCCCTCTGGCTTCCAGATATTTCATTTGCAAACACTGCCCATGAAGCCGATGTGTGCATCTGTCGGTACTGAAGAGCAAACCCAGCCGTGGTCTCCATTCCCAGAGCAGGGGTGCTGCTGGCCATCTGCTCTAACACCCCTGGGTGCTGGGTGCATGGTTCTGTGTCTGCTCTGTGCCCCCAGGTCGCCCCCAGCGACGAGACCGTGGTGACACTGCTCTGCGAGTGGGCTGTGAGCTGCAAGAGGTCAGGCAAGCACCGGGCCATGGCCGTGGCCAAGCTCCTGGAGAAGAGGCAAGCGGAAATTGAGGCAGAAGTGAGTGATTTCTGCTTCCAGAACAGTGTGCACCATGTGCTTAGAGTAAGGTATTGCTAAGGAAACACCGCTTTAATCTCTACTCGTTACAAAGCAAGTAAGTTTGATGGCATTTGGAGCACTGGGGATTTTTGTCACTGATTTACAGTTTTTTAAATTCTAGATAAATTAAAAATGAAAAAGCTTTCTATTTCAAGTAAGAAGATATTGCAACCTAACTCAGAATGGTCTACGTTAGCCGATTTATGTCTATTTGAAGTGTTTTACTTCTGCAAACCCCTTGTCCAAGCCCAGGGTGCCCCAGTGACTGGAGTCTCCTAAAGGAAGGCTGTGGGGCTGGCTGGTGGGGCAGGGCTGTTCGGCTCTGGGGAACTGGGAAGGCTTCAAAACTAAGGTCCGTTTTGAGGCAAAATTCAAGTGTAACTTTAGTCTTGGCCTCACTGCCTCCCTGTTGTGGGAGTTCTGCTTGGTTTGGCTTTGTTTTTCTTAGAAAAAAGGGTCCCCAGGAAGGTGATGTGCAATTGCTCAGCCCAATGTGGGACAGACACATCTGTGCAGATGCAGACGTACAGACAGCACAGCCTGACACACAGACGTTCACTTTCCAGAGCTGCTCTGCTTTGTCCACTCCTCACCACAAACTGTTAGGGAGAAGGGAGCTCCATGCAGTTCCTGCCTTGCTCACGTGAAACCCTCTCAGAGCAGAGGTGTTTGCGCTGGTTATTGTTATATTTAGTGTAATTTACACAAACGAGAGGAGTTTTGTGTTCACATTGGTCCTGGAAGTTCTGTATCTTAAGTTTTTCCTTTTGTGTGAAACGGTGTCATTGCAGATGATGGTACATGTCTCAGGCATTCCTTTTCAATAAGTAATCCAAAGTGATTAAATAAAACACCTTACAAATAACCAAGTCTGGATGTTATGAAGAGGTAGGAAGCAGTCACATGTGTGGCTGCCTCAGATGCAGTTGTGGGAACATTGGTGCATTTGTGTGTAGCTACATGCTTTTGTGGTTTATTTGGCTGCAGAGATGCGGTGACTCCGAAGTCCTGGACGAAAAGGAATCTCTGTCCTCAGCCTCCCTGGCAGGTTCCAGTCTTCCTGTTTTTCAGAACGTGCTGCTAAGGTTTTTAGATACCCAAGCTCCCTCATTATGTGAGTATTGACTAATTATGCTCCAAAGTAGCTCAGAAGTCACTGGTCTGGCTGCTGAAGTGGCTGTTTTGCCGTAGCGGGCGTTTCAGTTTCCATCATTGCCTGCTCTGCTTTCACATGCATGTTTTTTTCTGAAATCTCCTGCCTTGTGATGGGATCTTTCTGTGACTTTTATTTCTTCCTTTTCAGAACAGGAAAATTGGCAGAAACTTTATTTCTGTTTAAGCTGTAAGAGATTTGGGGAAATTACTTGCACTCCATGCATATTTAACACAAACACCTCTTTTTGACACATCTACATTCGAAGTGACTGACTTGGAAATTACACGAGTGTTAAAGTGGGGAGTTGTTAGCTGACATGGGTGGATTGAAAAAGGGATCTTTTTGTTGTTGGTTGCTGCATAAAATGTCATGGTTTAATAAAACTTCCTGATACTGTGTTTCTGGTATCTTAAGTACTGCTAGTTGCAGTATTTATTTTTTCGGGTGCCCTAGAAGGAAAGGGGATCTTAGGTGGTTTGAAACATGATACCGAAATCTCTCAACATCTGAAAAAGGAGAAACTTGTAAAGAATTTGTTGCAGACTCAAGGTATTGGCAGAGCTCTGCTTTCATGGCAGGGGTGACCCTGGTTTTACTCCACCATCCCAACTATTTGTTACTTTGGGCTGTGTCGGATGCGCTGTCCTTCACCTGTGCAGGGAGAGCAGCCAGGGAGTGGTTCCCTTGTTGAAATATCCCTTGGGATTATTGTGAGTTGGGCAAGTTTTGTGGTGCTGTGTTGTTTTTATTGTGAAACGACCTGCACGTAACCGCTGTGTTTTGGAGGAGGGCAGCTCACCCATGTTTTACGATGCTCCACCCCACGGTACCCAGTCTGCACTGCAGTGAGAATTCCTAAATAGAGATAGTGTTATATATGAAGCTAATTTGAGCTTGTAAAGCGTAACTTGCTTTTAAATAAATATTGATGATTTGGATTTGGTAGTTCTATAGCTGGAGGCTTTGCTGCCCAATAGAGTTGGCATGGTATAAAGCTATTTTCTGCGAACTGCAATGTTGCAAACCTTTCTGTGGCACAGAACAAGTCAAATTAAGTATAGCTGTGACAAATGAAAACTTAATAACAATTTTCTATGTTGTATTTCTCTAGGCTTTTCTTTGGCACTGACAAAATAACATGTATTTATTTTTAATAAACTTTTTCCTGTTGTGCATGAGCACATTTAATGGATAAAATGCACTATGCTATCAAGCTTTAATAAAATACAGCGTTTACATCTTGGAGGCCTGGCATGCAGAGAACTTGAGTTCTTTGAAAATATTTTAGAAGGTTTTCTGTTACGAATACACAAGTACTATAGATAAGACAGTAACACTTACTGTCATTTAATATAATTTGGGAGGAAAGGACAATCAGTGGTGGTCTGTTACAATCCGAGACTTCAACTTTAGTTTTCTTCCAGAGACAGAAACCTGTGCAGGATGCCTGAGGTGTTCTTAGTGGGTCTTTAAAATGAATTCGCTGGTGTTTGCAATTTGGTTACTTGAAACCCAAATACTTCTAATTGAAAGTGCAGCTTAACTTCATTTTTTTTTTTGGTAGCTGACCCCAGTAGTGACCATGAGAAGATGGAGTTTGTGAATTTGGTGCTGCTCTTTTCTGAATTCACTCGGCACGATGTCTTCTCCCACGACGCGTACATGTGCACTTTAATATCACGCGGAGACTTGTCAGTCGCTGCGGCTGCCAGAGCACAGTCACCGAGCAGGGAGGCCCTGGACGAGCACTGCTCGAAGGACCACAATGGGAAGCTGCAGGTAACACTTCGAGCTGCTTCTCCCACGTTTTGTACCCTGTTTTGTCACACAAGAGTCACCGTCCTGGTCTGTGAGTGTCCCTGAGCAGAACTGCTCGCAGGATATACGTAAGGTTTTGTTTCCCCTTTGGCTCCTGCCCTTTTCTATGCTTTTGTAGATTTAGGCTTGAGAAGTAATTTTGTGAATTAAGGCACATCATAAAGATGTTAAAGTTGGTATCTGAAAATGTCTTGCCATCAATACTTTTTTCTTGATTTTTGAAATGGGTGGAGTACTTGGGTTTACCTGTGATCGGTTAAACTGGTCTTCAGTGAAATGGGACTGATGCTTTTTTTTCCTCTCTGGCGATTATTAGGATCATGGTATTATGGAACATATGGGCATTGACTCAGGAACTGGTGGTATCTTTGATGTAGACAAGAGTGACTTTAAGGCAGATTTTGGTTCGGAATTTCCAGTAGGTTTAACTTTGGATTCTCTGCATGCCTCTGCCTGTGCCACCACCCTGCTTCCACCCACAGCCGCTGTCCTCCGGTGTCCAGCCCCTGTTGTGTCAGGGCATTGCCTCCCTCCTCTGCATCTGCTGTGACACCCAACTCCTCTTCTGCTGTCTCTGTGCACACTGCTTTCCCTCCTTCCCTTCTTGCCCCCCAGCATGCTGAGAGTGCTGCGTATTATGGTTAAGCATGAATAAAGATGCAGATTTACCACTTCTTTGACATCGAAGAACCCATTGATACCATTTGCTTCTCAAGTGACTGTGTTTTGGCTGTTACCTTCTCTTCTTACCGTTGGCCTGGCCCTGCATCACTCTTCAATCTCCCAGTTCCTCGTTCTGCATCCCTATGGACTCCTGTGCCCAGACCCTCTTGCAGGATAGAGGGACCCCAGTATCTGCCTGGCATCTGTCACACTGGTTGTTCCAAGCATATCCATGCCTGCCTACAGTGTCACCTCCCACTTCACCCTTTTCATTATTTTCCTTCAATCACAGGAATATCTCATGTGTCAGTGGCATAAGAAATGTGGAGATTGCTCTGAATCATAATACTTTTTTCCTGACTAGTTTAAAACTTGTCTAATAGCAATGGAGATATGCACAGAGATAGAATGTGGATATGTATCTTAAATTTCAGGCTTGATTACCACTGCTCTTGCTTTGTCTGTCTTTGAAAACACTGCAGATGTTTAAAAAGTAACTAAGCAAGAACAGAATTGTATCTCTGAATGCAACAGCTGAATTTGGAAAGCTAGAGGTTACACTTCCCTTCAACGTTTGTTTTACATGACTTAGATCTTTTCTTCGATGCCTGAGGAGCCGTGTGAGAACGTGAACTCCTCTTTAGACCGAAGAATTTTGGTTACCAGAGAGAGGTCGATCAAGAGGGACAGACCGCGGGAACCAATCTTCCCATCTAATTATGATCTCCTTCGCCACCTGCAGTACGCAACGCACTTCCCCATCCCCCTGGTGAGTGAGTGGGCCCCACGTGCGGCCGTGCTGCCGTGGTGAGGTGACAGCAGAGCAGTGAGAGGATGAAATGTCACTGCTGACAAAGCCAGGCTGTGGCCTTGCCCAAGGGCTCCCAGCCGGTTTTCGTGATGCTATGGGGTGCCCTCAGTGCAGCACATGGGCGTCTGATTTATCAAAAGGGGGTGGCTGGGAGAGCAATGAGAGGTGCAGTAAGGTATGATGGTTTACTCGGGTGAAGGAGACCGGCACTGTGTTCTAGGATCTGATCAAAGTTAGCTACATAGAAAATCTGGTACTGCAGCTGGACAGTGGATGACTACCAAAATACCTGAAAGCAGCAGCTCAGAAACGTGTGGGACAGCGGTGTTTTTTCCTCCCGCCCACTCCTCATGTTTCTGGCGTGGGTTTTTGGCTGTGCTGGTGCTGTTTGTGTGGACTGATGGGAACTGAAGCAAGGCCCTGAATAACATCCCCGGTCCCAAACCCCCTGCAGCTGCTGCAGGGCAAAAAGGGCCCGGATACTGAACAAGACTTGAACTGGAACGTAGATACTTGAGGATTTATTATTTATTTATTGTTTTTCTTTAAACAACAATAATGTTTTAACAATATCAATCCTATCAATACAAGAAGTGTCATGTGAGAGTATGATACAATAACCTCGGTTTTCTTTGCGTTACATTTCTTACTCCACAAAGTTTGGGTTCTGATTTATAGCAGGTGAGCTGCTGTGAGAGTGCTGAATGAGCTATTTCTGTTCAGGACAGGTTTGAATGCTTGCTTAGAGTTTGATTTATATTTTAAGAGCTAGAAAAAAAGATAACTTGATTTGGTTTTGTTCCTGAAGTATTTTTGATTTACAGATCAAGCTAATCCAGGTAGCTGCAAATATATTGTCGTGGTTTAGGGCTGGGCTGGCCACTAAATCCTGGACAGACGTTCTCTATTAACCCCTCTCCCGTCCCCAGAAGGGAAGAGAAAAGAGAATAAGGGAGAGAGACTTTACGGGTTGGAAAATAAACTAACATATTTAATAAAACAATAATACTAATACTACAGGATAATATTGTAAATAGGAAAATAATGAAATATATACAAATATGTACAAATATATATAAAACCAATATAAAATCCTCCCCCCACCCCCCCCCCAATGACAAATACGTCACCAGAGGCTCTGCAGAGCCAGGCACTGGAAAAGTCCCAGACCAAACTCAGCAGCAGGTGGGAGCAGGATGCAGGACACACAAATCGGGATCAGCGGCAGACGAACTGGCAGGATTCTGCTCAGGCCTTGGCCTCTGCAGGATCGAGTCAGGCAGAAGGGTACCAGATCAAAGGGCTCCAAGATGGAAGAAGAGATTGAGACCCTCGTGATCCCTCGGCTTTTATACTGACTATGACATATGTGGGATGGAATACCTCGTTGTTCTGTTTTGGGTCCGCTTCCCCCCTGTAGGCGCAGACACTGCACCCATGATGAGACAACTGACCTTGAGCATATCTTCTAGCAGCACTGTCTGGGAAAACAATGCCTTTAGTGTCAGCAAGTTCACAGAATCACAGAATCGCTCGGTTGGAAAAGACCTCTGAGAACATCACATCCAACCGTTCCTGTCTACCCCCTAAACCATATCCTTAAGTACCTCATCTACTCGCTCTTTAAATACAGCCAGGGATGGTGACTCCACCACCTCCCTGGGCAGCCTGTTCCAGCCTCTGACAACCCTCTTGGTAAAGAACTTCCTCCTTATCTCTGACCTGAACCTCCCTTGGCACAGCTTGGTGCCGTTTCCCCTTGTTCAGCCACTTAAAAGAGACTGAGCTGAAAAGTAAAATCACTACATAAAAAATTAGTTCTATTTAGCTCAAACCAGGACACACACATATATATATTTTAAACTTTTGATTATTGAATATTCTACGTATGCATTATTTTTTGAAGTAATTGTAAGTTAAATATTAATTAACTTAATTGCTGTTTTCTAAATTCTTATGAATAAAGCAAGTAGAACATACTGAATATTTATACTTACTCTATCTTAATTTTATTATTTCCCTGAATTTTCTGTAATAATGTGTTGTTAGCTTTTTTTTGTGTTCATTGAAGCAGCAGCAAGGAAAGGCAATGGAACTTGGCAAGGACAAGATTTATTTATAAAGATTACAGGTGTGACGTAAGCAGATACCTTTAACTCCAAAGCATTTTAGAGGACATTATTTACTCCAGAAAGTGATTTGAAGCTATGCTGATTAAAAAATGATTGTATCTGTGCAACTTATGAACTGCTGTTAAATAATCTCTTCATTTGATTGCACCAAGTCATTTACAATAGGAAGTACACAACATTTAACTTAGAAAAGGTGGGTTTGGGTGTTCATCATAAATAATTCCAAGGTATGCTAGGGTCTGTCTGAGTGTGCTGTGGTTTTGGGTGTTGCTGGTCCTTGTTAGGCCATCACCAGTATGTTCGGCTGCCTCCAAGTGGCATTAAGGGATGCTGGGCAGACCCCAACATAGTGGTCGGTGTTGAAGTTTTCTCCTGCTCGGGTGCATTCAGCAGGGGTGGCGCTGGCCACAGTGGCTGTGGGGGTGTTCATGCCAGGATTTACTGGTCCCTCTGATGTATTTTAGGATCAGTGCTCTGGCACCTGCTGCTCCCTCCTGAGCTGCACCTCGTCGTTCCTGGAATCCTTTGCCTCTTTAGATGCTGCAAAAGTCTCAGAGAATTTCAGCCGGAATGACTTGGAGAGGTGGTAATAGAGGATGGGGTCGAAGCAGAGGTTGGACACGGCGAACAGCAGGGTGGACTCCTTGGCTTTGAAGAGCGCCTGTTTGAGGGAGCAGCTGGTGATGGTGTCACTCTGGCTCAGGGTGTAGGGGATGCGCACGATGTGGTATGGGACGAAGCACAGGAGGTAGCCCGCTGTGACCAGCAGGATGCTGACCAGGGCTTGCTTCACGTTGGTGTAGCTCTCGCTGTATTTGTTTCGGTAGAGTTGTCTCACAACCAGGAAATTGGAAATCAGTATCACAGCTGAGAAATTCAGAAATATTGCTGTGCATATGAAATTGGTAAACACGTGCCAGTCCCTTCCAAACTTAGTTTTGAAATCGATGCATCCTGCCCCAGGTCTTTCCTCGATGGTTTTTGTTGGAATAGCCATGTTAGGCACTGTGATGAGGAGCACCATGGTCCACACGACTGCTGACAGCATCTTGGCAAACCCGGGCTCCTGGATGCGGTAGATCTTGTAGCTGTGCATGAGCTGAAGGCAGCGATCCATGCTGACAAAGCCCAGAAATATGATCGATAAATACATGTTCAGGTAGATGAAGCAGGCTGTAACTTGGCAGTGGAATATTCTCAGTTTCCAGGGTGCAACTCCTAGGTCAACAATAATCTTTACTGGTAACGCCAAAGTCAACAAAAAATCCGCAGTTAAGAGGTTAATTAAGTAGATGCTCATACACTTCTGTTTCTGACTTTTTTGTGTGAACGCCCATAGCGCAAAACAACTTCCAATGAATCCCATAAGAAAAATCAAGTAGTAAAAATAGGTAAAAGGTTCCATTTCTCTACTGATGTGGCATTGTGAAACGTTGCTTGACATGGTGAACTTCTTGTGCAAGTTGGAGATAGCAAGAACCTACAAAAAGAACCAAGACAACATTAATGACAGCAACTTTTCCTGAGTGACAGGAGTTATTCTTGGATAATTGTTTGATTAATTCCATGGAAAAAATGCAATTGGGAAGCAATATTTTTCTCTTTTCATGCTGCTTCACAGATATTCAAGAGAGCTTTTTTCTCATGTCAGGAAAAATTGGGAATGTATTGGGATTTGTTCTTCTGAGAAACTCTTGCACTTGAGCAGTCTGAGTGTGTTGGGTTCAACCAACCAAAACACCAGTGAAAAGGTGTGAATCTGTTTAAGCATCCAGTTAATAATGGTCATACTAAAACTTCATAACTTTTGAACTATTGGAACTATGCCTAAAAAAGGGCAGTATCTGTAGCAGACTTGTTCTATAAAAACGTATTGGGAGTGTTGAAGTTAATGCGGTGTCAAACCAACACGTGTATGTGTCAGAGGAGCAAACTGTTCTGATCAATCCCAGGTCTTTGCAAAATGCTCCCTTCCTGCTGGAAGAGAGGATACGTTAATCACGTATCTTTGTGAAGCCTTTAGAAAAAGCACATTTTGAAAAGCAGCTATTAAATAATTTTGCTCACTTTCTTTTTAGGCTTCACTAGGAAAAAAAGCAGAAAATGTTTGTCTTCTAACTAAATATACTGCTATGTGGTCAAGCAACAATGCCTACAGCAAAGGAGAGGAAAAACACTTGAGCCTGGCTTTGAGTGCGTTTGGCACCGTTAATTTTCCAGGCTGTGTTTTTGTGTAGATTTCGATGGCTGGAGCAGCTGAGGACCGAGAGCAACACGTACCTGTGCTGGTGCTGGTGGTCTCTGGGCTCCTCAGCATCGGCCCACGGGGGTCTGGGGTCTCCGGGACTGCTCCCGCAGCCCGGCAGCGTGCAGGCCTCTTCCTCTGACTGTGTCTGCTGGCTCTTGAAACGTGGCTGTGGTTTTGAATGTGCTGGCTGACGCAGTTAAAACCAGCGTGCGGATCACTACACCACGGGGGAGTCACCCAAAGAGAGGTGACAGAAACGTGCGTGTTCATGGAGCAGCCCAGAGATCTCCCTTTGCCTCCTCTCGCACCAAGGGGATGGCACAGGGAGCAACGGGGAGGGAAGTGGCTGCAGATGAGCTGAGGTGGCCGTGTTGGTGTGGTGATTATTGCAATTATCACTGTTCAAATTACACTTTTGTGGAGGGAGGGTGCTCGGAGATCTCAGCCTGTCTGTGTCAGAGACAACAGGGATGTGAACTGCTTCATTGCTACCAACATGAAGGCAGAGCAATGTTCACTCTCTTCCTGACTTTAAGCAAGCCAAGCACTATTAAAAACAAAAATGACACACTAATGATGTGGGGAAAATGTTTATAATTAAGCTTTTTGGTTTTTTAAAACCAGGAGAAAATGTCTTAACACCAGGCTAAGTGGCTGAGGCACTCACAGTGATACTGAAACCCCGAATGTTAGTGCTTTGTAGTTGAGAAACCACAGGAATTTACAAATTGCGTACCAGTGCTTTATGAAGAAACAAAGCAAGAATGTCTGGTTTTCAGTTTAGTCATTAAAGTTCAGACCATCTTTTTTAAGGTGTTAGCAAAGCTTCATAACCTGGAGTGATCCTGCGTTCAGGTCTGAGCAAACATGGACTCATTTTATGAGGCTGTGCTCATGATGCAAAACTGACCTTGCTATACTTGTGGTTTGCTTTTTTTTTAATGAAATGTAGCATTTAGTCAGTTGTTTCTGCCTCTCTGTGTCTGTCTCCCTGTTTCTGTACAGTCAGTTTACAGCTCAAAAAGCTTTTCCAGGTTTGGTAAATCTTTACTGAAAAACGGTCTGCACTTCCTATACACGTGTTTTGGGAGGAGAAATATGAAAATGTGACTACTGAGTCATAATTCTGTTTTTATTTTGGTTCAGTGTCATCCTCTTCCTCTGTCTTATCTGTCCAATTTAAAAGGTCACTTTAGTTCATAAATTGTAGATGCAGATGGTAGATTTTGCTGTAATTAAGGTTGCTGAGACTTCTCGTAGAACTCTGTTTTTGGTGGTTTAAACTTTGCTGAGTTTTTGACATTTGATTTGCAATGTTCCATGATGCTCAGGCTGACCCCTGGGACCGGAGGTGCTGCAGGGAAGGGAAGGGGTGCTGATGTGGCTGGGAATTCAGCCAAAATGATTCAATCTTTGCTGAGAACGAAGCTAGGAAAAATAGCACCTAAACCTTAAAACAAAAAAAACCAACAACCAAACAGCCTGAATCTGATGACCTTTAAAAGAGCATAGGGAGTCTTCTGTGGCTGAGCCTGCAGAGACCCAGCAGCTCCTCAGCCTGGGCACAGTTAGCAATGTTGAGTTTAAGTTGTTGGATCACCGTTTCACAGATACGCAGTACCCTGGGGTGATGATCACTGGATGTGCTAATCAAGATGCGCTCATAAAAATAGTTATTTATTGGGGTGAGATGGGGAACGTGTGAGGGTGTTGGCAGAGGGAACCCACCCCCTCTCTGCTGTGTTACTGTCAGCAGATACAGGGGCGTTCCCTCGTCACAGCTCTGGTGGCGACTGTGGCCTCATTGGGGAGATCAGAGTGGCATCTGCCCCTCGTGCGTCAGTTGTTTTTGTTGGGTTTCTAAAACATACAGTGTCTTGAGATGACATCCTGCAGAATTAAACTCCATGAGAGTCCTATTGCTAATTTCTGCAGAACTGGGATTTTTGGTATGTTGAGGCCGTTGTGGAGTGAGTTTTCTCTCCTGAAACAGGATTTTTGAAGGTTCCTCCAGCGGGAGGTTGGTAAGGCAGGAGCAGGTTTGGGTGTGACCACAGGACTGGGGTCTGAGCTGGCTGGGTTTGAGGTGTGCTGTGCTGGGAAAGGTGTGAGAGAATAGTCTTATCCACGGCAAACGGAAAATGGCCCCGTGCCTTTACATCCCAGCTCGTATGGCACAGTAGGGAGCAGGGCTGGGGAAGTGGAGCAGAAACTTGGTTTAATAACAGTGTTATCTGTGACTTGTGCCAGACCACAGTAGCATTGGGGCTCACAGAGGCATTTTCTGACCATTTTCTGTTGGAGAGGGGTCTAGAAATTCAATGTCACTTTTTCAAGTGTGTTGGTCAGTATACTTTTCCCTGGATTGCCTGTATGTAGATTTTTGTCATTCTAATATCAGTCATCTGGTGGGGTGAAGAAACAATTTTACAATAGAAATAATCTTTTCAGTGTTTGCAAAGTAATTAATTAAAAGTTACACAGATATTTACTGTGGAAATGTTTTCATCTCTGTATGCCACTGTGCTTTCATAGCGGCGGTTATTTAGCTTTACGTAGGCAAATACCAAGCCATGCCATGTAAGGACCTAAAAGTTTTAGCCGTAAATTACAAGAAATCTCCCACAAAGCGACCGATTCCCTTCTCCAGCAGGAGGTTTCCCTTTGCAGGAAGAGCCTGAGTCTGACAAGAATTGGAGCTCTGAAAAAAACATATCAATAATCTTGAATGTGTTCTCTTTGAAACACAACCAAAACAGCTTTCTCCTGTAGTTGCTAAGGGCTGGTTTGGACTGAGGATCCCCCAGGCCCCTCGTGCTGTTTGCCAATGGCCATGTGTGTCCTGCCTGGCTGGCAAGGAGCAGCCCAAGCCAGTGGTGTTGGGTCTGTGGGTGATCTGTGCAGAGATCCCCAGCCTGGAGCCACAAAGCGTTCTGGTTGTTCCTCTCCTTGAGATCCAGACAGGGCACATCACACCGTAACACAACCATCAGCTGAAACGGCACGTGGTAAATACATCAGCTACATGTGTTAATGTTTTTACACAGAAACACCACTTTGTACTTTACACTGAAACCTTTTTTCTGTTTTATTGCTGGTTCTCATCTGGTTTGTTGAGTTTGAGACTTCTAATTCTTGAATAACTTTCCAAAATGTGTGTCTTTACAGACCTAATCTACACTACGTTTATACTTTGCCGAAGTGTATTTGATCTTCTGGATTTAGAAATTTCAACCTCGCTTGAAGTTTTGAGCTTGAGGTGCAGTTTTTGATACAGCTTTTCTTTAAAGGGCAGGCAGAGGAAGAAATAAATAACGGGGTCAAGGCAGACGTTTGCGGCAGACAGCACAAGGGTGAACTCCTTGGCGTAGAACAGGGTTTTCTTTGACTGGCAGTTGAACTGCGAGCTGGTCTGGCTCAGCGTGTACGGGATTCTGCAGAGGTGGTAGGGTACAAAGCAAATGACAAACACAAACATGATGCTGAATATATTACGGCTGGTTTTTCTCTTGGTCACATCTGAGTTCCTTCTGAACTTTTTATAGGAGCTATATATTTTTTTTGATATAGAAGTGTAAAAAATGATTAGCAGAAGGAAAACAACCCAAAAAATCCCTGTGCAAATATAGCTTGACACCTTGTGCCACTGTCTGCCAAGCTCACTTTTAAGGCCTATGCATTTTCTGGAATAACTCTCTTTAGTGATTTCATTAGTTAAAATCATATTTGGAAATGATATAAGCATTAACAAAACCCATATAATTATAGAGACCACCTTACTGTAGTTAACTGTGTGAACAAAGGAGGTGAATAAAGGCTTTACGATTTTGTAGTATCTGTCAAAACCTATGAGGCCAAAAAATGTTATCCCAATGTACATGTTTGTGTAGAAAACAACAGCGGAATATCTGCACACAAATGTGTTGAGCTGCGGAGGGGCGATTTCTGAATCGGCCAGAATTTTGAACGGAAACGTTAAGCTCATGAGGAGATCAGCAACGACGATGTTTTTGAGATAGACAATAAAGCTCTTTTTGCTGGCAACGTAGAGGAAGATCCAGGCTGCCACACCATTCAGCAAGAGCCCTGCTATGAAAATTAAGCAGTAGAGCAGGGGAATGACCGTCCTGGTTATGGCTGTGCTGTGGCTGCAGTTGCTGCCCAGGGAGGTGGTGCTGGAGTTGAACATCTTACAGCCTCTGTGTTCCTGCAAGCAGAGAGATCCTCTCAGTGAGGTAAAACGGTGCTGTGCTTGCCACTAATTACTATAAGATTGCTCCTCTCACTTCAGAATAAACTCGGCATACCTCTCAAATCACCACGTTATGTCCAGCAGGGATATCTAGTATTTCCCAGGTGGTGCCATCCCACTTTCTGATGATGTTCCTGGGCATCTTGTGCTGCTCTGAATGGAGAATCTGTTTGCTTCTCCATTTGTCAGTCCTTGTCCCCAAGCCCCTGCTGCCCCTTAGACCTAGGAGGGGACTGAGCCATAGTGGCTCTGTGACCCTAAATACTTCTTGTTAACCCTTAAGGACCAGTGTGGGTTTTTAGCACTGGTTTACCAGGAGGTATATGTGGGATGTGAGTACTCTTTGTACAAGTGTTGTGTTTTGCAGCGTAGAGAACACTCTGCTGTTCATCAGGTGTGGAACATTTCCTAGTGGTTACTTGAGAAAGCCTCGTGCAGCAAGCACAGTGTGCTTAAACTGCTGTTGATGTGACATTATAGCAGCGTGTCTGCGTGTTAGCACAGCGCAGAAGCTAGAGCTGTCCTCTCAAGGCACTCAGATGTACATTTTAGAGGATCTCCAAGAAGAAATAACATCTGCTGTCTGCTTTTCTCTGATGGAATGTTTACGGGGGTGGATTATCCCCCGTAGGGATGGCAGAACAGATATAGATGCAATGCTGCTGTATTTGGCAAGTGAAAACCTAGGCAACTGGGAAACACATGCCATGGAGCTGGGGAAAAAAAACACCCGTCTTTTAGAAAATAAAAAATGTTCTTATTGCCACAGTTTAGTCAGTAGCTCATGCCGCTGTAGTGGACTAGAACCTGAATGCAACCCCACAATAACTAGAAATGGAAATTTTCTTTTAAATAGATAAAATTGTTTCCTTCTGGTGTGTTGCTTTCTGTATCTCTTCTGCAGATGGTTAGGTGCTCTTCTGGACCTTGCATGAATAAATGGAGCAAGGGAGCAATGGAGCACGGGTACCAGAGCTCACACCCAAAGCCTGCAGTCAATCTGCAGTTCTCCTGTAAGAAGACCTCCCATCCTGGTTTTATGTTTAAGCTTCAGTCATCAAGGTGTTTGGCTGGGTTTTTAAAGGAAAAAGATGGTGTGGAGAGTGGGTGTTATAATATAGCTACCATGTGAATAGGTGTGTCAGGATTAGGAGGTGGCAATGGGTAAGGTTTGGGGTGATATTGCTAAAACTAGAAGGATCTCCACTTTTCCCTCTGTATCCTTCAGCCATCAACTCTCACTAACTGGGTGGTGCCAATAACAACTGGTATTGTTACTTAAGATGGTAACCTGCTGTATTTGAAAACTGTTCTCTTCCCACTGCCAGGTCAGACTCTGTAAGTCTTTCAGCATCAATGGCTTGTCCTCACCTTGCTTTGAGTGCTGGGGTGATTTTGTTACAGGTCCAGAGCACCTTCCATTCTCAGGCACGAGGCCTCTTGTCTTGCAGGGAGACCTGTGAGAGACAGGAAAACACAGCTGTTAGAGCGGTGTACTGTAACACAGGATGGCGTGAGCCTGCAGGTTGAGGGGGTGTCCTGTGGCGCAGCGCCTCTTTAGACCCTCTGACGGTCAGTGTGCGGACAAGTGTTCACATCTCTCGTCAGGACGCCAGAGCTGGTCAGCGACAGTCACAGAGCGGCCCTGTTCAACCCAGAGCCCATCGCTGCAGGGGTAAGGCTGGAGGCTTTTCTGTGTTCATTTGTGTTCATGGTCAACTTTATGTACTCCTTTTGTCATCAGGTTCAGAGATGGGTGATGTGGAGTCGGCAGAAGGCTTCTGCTTTGTAGAGCAGCAGCTGCCCTTTCAGTCGCGCAAGGTGCCCTTACACCTCCGTGGTGAGAACATCCTTTTCTCTCCTGAGACCTTGCAGTGGCTCCACCAAGTGGTGCAGGGCTTGACATGAGCAGAGATGCTCACCCCTCAGTCCACGTTGGGGTTCATCTGGAAATGGCAAATACTCCTCATTTGATGTTAGCCAGTGAGTCAGTTTAGGACCTTCTTGTGCAAGTGCTACTTGAGCTGATGACCAAGCTTAAGGATTCATTTTTTTTCCCAAATTCTTAAAACATGCATGGGTTTTTTTGCTGCTGTGTAATGGGTGCTATTTGCTGGTGTGTGTTGGAGGGTGTGTGTTAGCACCCAGCAATTTGTGATTTGTACATGAGAATAGCCTTCCATGCAGGAGCAGCGTTTCAGGTTCAAATGCTTGGTCTAGCATAAAGTATATTTATTCTATGTAAATAATCTTGACCAGTTGTGGAAAATGAGCAAACTTGATTCACCAAATTAACAAGATTGATTTGGTAAAAGTTTTGAACTTTCTCAGTTTGCAAATCATGTTGTCGTGGCAAAACACACAATAGGAATGCTACATAAACCATTAAAAATGCTTGGTTCCTTCTGCGTTCAAACTCTTACGCTATCATTTGTAACCCTTCCAATATCATTAAGGCACTTTTTCTTGAGTTCTGTAACTTGGCTGTCAAACTTCAAAGTTCATGGTTGCTTTACTGAACATAAGAATAATATTTACGAGTTTCTTTTTTTTTACCCTGAATATAACGAAGATTCTGTAGTACCGAGTGCACATTTTAGCTGTTTATGGAAATTAATGCAGCTGCTTGATAAATATGCAATGCAATTACTGGGTCAGGAATTGTTGACAGTGGTCACTGTCCCCGGAAAACTTTTTGAACTGCGGAATGGAGTTTATCAGGGAAAAAGATCATGCCAAACGTTATCTCTGATGTCATGAGAACCTAGAGAAAGAGGAAGCACAATACACAAAACACAGCGGCTGTGAGTTGTGCAGGGTTGTGCTAAAAGAAGAATTGTTTTTAAGAGAGTTTTTGATGTGGTATGATTTGTGCTGGTCTCTCCTTACCACGGCATTTTTTGCAGTGACTGTGGAAATATGTTGGTATGGTCGACTTCTTGCAAGTTTGCCAAGAGACTTAAGATTTTGGGTTTTTTCTGTTCTTATGATAACATTTGTCTTAAGGCAATGTCTGGACCTTAATACTTAAGAGAATAAAAATATGCAAAATCCACCAATGTACTATTTCAGCCCTTTAAAATGGCACATTGGGTGGCAGTTCTGTTTGTCAGAGATGCACAGAATGTAGAGGAGGAAAATGGGATGAATAGTCTAATTATGGCATAAAATGCAAACAGCATTCCTGTCGCAGGAAGGGGTGAGCAGGGACTGTGAGATGACGCTGTACGTGGTAGTGCTCAGTGCTTGCTTCCTCTGGTGTGGCTCAGAGAAAAGGGGGGTCTGCAAGTATGACAGTGACATTTGGGGGGGGTCTCAGCACCTGGCTGCTCTGCCTGCCAGCTCCTCAGGACCACTTGTGTCTACTGTGAGAGGACAGAGCCCTGCATGGGCCAGATTTCAACTCGGGCTGCTCTTCGGGGTGCCAGTGGGAGCAGTGTCCTGTCTGAAAGCGGCCAAGAGGCCGTGTGTCCCATGAAGGCCTCTGTGAGGGTCAGTGGCTCCCACCTACCCTTGGTGATACTGGACATGTCCTGTCTGTAAGTGTGAGTGGTAGAGGGAAGAAGTGTAAACAACTTTTTACATCTCAGCAGTGAGTCTCACTTTTGACTCAAAAAGGCAAAATTAAGGATGTTCTAGTGAGAAACTGGATGCAGGCCTCCTCTGACTCGGAACCCCGTCCTTTGGGGCTGTCCTAAGATGGCGTCCCTGTCCTGGTGGTGCTGTTTGGCCTTGTGAACGCCTGCCTGGCGTGTGCCATCTCTGTCCTTCTGCCTGCGTCCCCATAGTTGTGCCTTCGCCAGTGTCCCTGTGTAGGGACCGTGACCATGTGAGCGATCTGGCAGGCAGGGACCCTGTCACCTCTGTGGTGGCAGCACCCCAACACCGCTGCCCCCATCCGCAGCCCTTGGCTTCGCCCTGGGCAATGCAGCTCCAGCTGGAGTGTCTGGTCTTCATCATCCCTTAGCTGAAGGGAGCAGTTGGCTTGCTCAGTTTGGAAGAAATTGGCTATATCATCACCTTTAAAATGGTATTTTAACAAAAAACATGGAATAAAGCCGTGACATCTGTGTTGGGGCAGTATTTGCCCTGGCAGCCTGTGTTCATTCAGTTGGTTGTCCAGTTTTTGGGAGGTGTATAAAGATTTGAACCTCTTTGTATAGCACAGCCAATAATCTTAAATCTTTATGAATTAATGACTGTATCTGTGTTTCTCATTCCTTATATTTACAAAAACAATTCCCAAGCTAGTAAGTTCAAACACTTCCTGCCCGTGGTTGGGCTGAGTCCCCCCGACACCTTCAGAGATATGCAGTACTGAAGTAGAAAGTCTTCACTTTTTACGATTGTGAATGAATTCTTGTTTCCAGTTGGACATAAAACATCTGTTTCTAAACCTGATGCAGATCTGAGTACAGAGCTGTTTTTCTTGCTCCCTTCCCTCCTTCCTCTCCTCCGCAGCTGCTCACACTTGAAAAAAAAAAAGCAGCACCAAAAATATGTTGCCAGCTGATATATCCAGGCAATCCAGAGATGAGGACAATCAACATTTCTGTCCCCAGGTCAGCTCCAAGCAGCACCATGCCCTGCACAGCCCTGGCAAGGGTGAGCTGGGTGACGAAGGGACATAGGGAGCCCCATGCCCTCCTGAGGCTGCTGCAGGCTGCAACGCTTGGACCCGCAGCCACGCGTGGCCGCTGCCAGGGGACATTCAGAGCTGAAGCAGAAGCCTTGCGGTGTGACTGGGCAGGGAAGCTGTGCCACGTGGAACGGCACTGGCTGGTACAGAGCATTCAACGTTAACAGCGTTTTTATAACAGGTTTTCCTGACAAAGGTTATCGCAGACAGTGAGCTCATACGTGATGTTTTCTTGGCGTGCATGGTTTATTTCTGCTGTTTTGAAGGACAAATAAGCGAGGGGAGCCCAGAGACACACAGCACACTGTAGATAAGTTTGTTTCCTGTTAACACAGCAGGCTCTGTACGGGCAGCGCAGGCTCCTTTGGTGGAGGGCACCCGAAGGGTACAGTTTTATTTCTGTCCTACAAAACCCACCAGTCGTTTCATTTCTTCTTACTGTCCAGGAGTCTCTGTGCAGCTTTTGAAATCTGAAACTCGATGGCCTAATTTTCCTGATGATAAGTTAAATTTTCCATTCTGTTTCCATTTCTGATTTTTAGAGAAGGGTCTAAATTATTCTAAGCCTTTTAGCAGTAAAAGATTGGAGCCGATGAAGTATCTGTGCAAACACTGATATTCACACTGAAACTTGGACAGTGCTTTGAGCTGTTATTGCATGTTAGGAGCATTTTTAGATCTAACCCAAATATTCTCTTTTCTTCATTAAGCTTCAAAAACCCCCCAGAGATCCTTTCTGTCTCCCATCAGTTTTAGTATCCGGATTAGGGAGTGGTGGATGTAAGAGAAAAAGTTAGGGCCAGGGTATTAGGAATGGTCATTTTATAATTTGATATTAGAGAATTAAACAGACCAGCTTTTAGAAACAACTCTCCTATTACAGTTGGTATTATTCTAGCATGTCAATAAAACACTTTAGTAGTTTTATTGTCCTAAACCTGGATATTTAAAAGTAGTAAAATGTGGCTCAAATAAAGAATTTGTTCCCTTTGATATTCAATTCTAATAGTAATGTGTAATTTAAATATTTGATTTTTTTAAAATTCTGTTTTGTGATATCTTAAACTATGAGTTGTATATAGTTATGTTTCCTCAGTCATAAGTTAAAACAAAAGCAGTTCCTCTAGAAAAGCCTCTTTTGCTGAGGCACACCAGACCGTGCAGTCCTTACCTGTGGCTCGGTGGTTGCTGGTGTGGCTGGAGGCTGCTCCGCGTCTCAGACCGAAGGTGTGGGGGGTTCTGCCTTGCGTTCCTGTATTTATTTACAGCTACGACTGCTCGTTTGTATTCCAAGTAGTTTGTTTGTGGTTTGCATAACACGTGGATGATTTCCTGACCACCTTGTCAATTTAAAAAATCCTATGGTGGTAGTTATTTAAGAATTAGAAGCGACTGTTTGCGAGCGTTGGTAAGGCACAGAAACCTAAGGAAAAGGCAGAATCGCGTGTGGTCCCTGCTCAGCTGCGGAGCAGGTTTACAGAATGAGCCCTTCACAGCCGCCGTGTAACACAAACCACCGCAGACCGCCCGGGCTGGCGCGGCTCCCGGTGCTCGCTGCAGTGTTCCTGGCGGAGCTGCGGGCTGTGCGGCCCCGCCCGGCCCCGGCCATGGGCTCCCGC